>NC_071117.1:28867500-28910000 GCF_024256425.1 Clarias gariepinus | reverse complement strand
ATAGGTTCATAGCATTTCATTTTTCTTTTCCTTGGCACTTTTACCATGAAGTGACATCTCAACCATTTGGTAAACCTACTGTATACTGGGGTGTGTAAAGGAATAATAGACACTGATTGTTTTTGTTACCGCAAGGAAATAAAATATCCGAAACTAAAATGAAAAAAAAAATTCCCATTGTTTTTTTTCCACAGTAGGAAGGTAAAAGGTTAAAGTGACGTTAAGTCTAACCTCAGAAATGTAATAGAGCTTCACTGAACACACCTGGACTTGAGGCGAAACCGGCTTTGTGCTGAACGTTACATGGAGTCTGTAATTTAAAAAAGTCATGTTTTTATGGCGTAATGGTTTCTGGGTAATTTATGAGAAGAGGAAAGCAATAATAGAGTTCAGTGATGGAGAGTTGTTGAGATACGGTACTCAGGGCTCGAGTACCACAGGGACGACGGGAGAACTTCAGTCTTGTGTGCGACGTGACGTGTAGCCAATATCAGGGTGTTTTTTCTTTTTGTTTTAAGTAGTGAAACTCATATATTCCAGATTCCGTGCATATAAAGTGAAATATATTTTGTTTTAACTCCGCTCAGGATCCAGTTCCTCGGCCTAATCGCTGGTTTTTGGAGTCACTTTAGTGCTTTAGTGCTTTTGTATATTTCTGAGCGTGCACATCCTCACACACGCTCTAGGACAGGTTGAGTCTCTGACCGGGTGCTCGTGTCTGTTCCTGGGTCCAGAGTGAAGCTCAGAGGAGGTCATACTGTTGTGGTTATAGCACCTACACTGTGGACCAGATCGCCCCTGCACATCAGGGCTGCAGGAACATTAGCAACCTTTTACGTCCAGACTAAAACAGTCGTGGCTGAGAGACTGCTCTCTGGCTGAGAGATTTTATTCTCCTTGTTATCAAGGACGATATCAAGAAGAAAAAGGAGCCGCTCTCAGTTTGGTTTTTATAGCAGCCGTTGCCAGGAGGAACCATAAATTAAGGTTAAGTGAGTTTTAATGTTTATTTACTTCATATTTTATCTTTATTTACAATGTTTTATAAATGTTTTGATTGTTTTTATATGCAAAAACATGATTATAGTGTTAGAAAATGGTAATATTGGTCATATTTTTGGGTGTGTGGAGCGGATTATCTGCATTTACATTATTTTCTATGGGACAATGCGTTTCA
This sequence comes from Clarias gariepinus, assembly GCF_024256425.1. NCBI lineage: Eukaryota > Metazoa > Chordata > Actinopteri > Siluriformes > Clariidae > Clarias > Clarias gariepinus. Next base: position 28,908,823 of record NC_071117.1, on the reverse strand, counting down.
CAATACAACATTTCACCCTAAGAACTCTCCTTGTAAGCCAAGGTAACAGTGTATTTGTTTTTCTTATAAAGTTATTCTTAACAAATTATGAAATGTCTTGGCTAGATCAAAGGATATTTCACTTGTTAAGATTTTTTTTTGCGGTGTGTCATATTCTCAGTAACTTTAACTAATATTTAAATTCAGCACGCATTAAGAATATGCGACTAACGCCACTAAAGCTCACACTTTGCCCCACACCTTCTTTCGGACACTACAGATGCTGTATTCTTCTTTAACAGTCATTAATGTTCAGCATCAGGGACAGCTGGTATGAATAGAAGACAAAAAGATATGAGTATGGATGAATATAGGTGTGGAATTATTTTTTAAACCACACAGTGTGTGTAAGGAGGTGATAAACGAGGCTGAGGTTGTGATAATCGTGGTGGTCACACGCCTCCTCCATCTGATCCCTGTTTGTGCAGATCGCTTCAGCACTCATTCTTCCTCTCGAAATTACACAAACTGTGCAAAAGAACACTCGTGCTTTCGGTGTAAAGTGTTTGTAATGTACGGCATGAACCCAGACGAGCGTTACACACTTCAGCCAGTCCGACCGTCGCGTGCCATCGCGTGTCTGTGTTCTGATTACGGCACTAACGAGGACGGCGGTTTCACCGTCTGGATCCGAGTTTTCTCGCAGACTCTCTGAGCTCTCAGTGAAGTCAGTAAGATAAGATTATTTTCTCCTTGATGTCGACGGCATCCATTTTTCCCGCGAGCAGCGCTCTGACAATCCCAGTATAATATCATATAAACCCCATTACCTACAGCTGCTTAACCTGTTTACGGGACACTGCAGTGCGCGCAACTCCTGTCTTTTAATCCGAGCCCTGGTGTGTACCAGGATATCTGTGTACGTGTGTGTGTGTGTGTATACGTGGATATTCATGAGCTGAATGAGGTTTGGAGCGCATAAATGACTTGGTGTTTCACACTGTAATTCTGTCACCTTTTAAAGACGCAGTCATTACTCTAAAGTAACTCGGCTGGTGACTGCAGCAGCGCTCGGGGCCGATCTCCCTCTCTCTCTCTCTCTCTCTCTCTCCCTCTCTCCCTCTCTCTCTCTCCCTCTCTCTCTCTCCCTCCCTCTCTCTCTCTCCCTCTCTTTCTCTCCCTCTCTCTCTCTCTCTTTCTCCCTCTCTCTCTCTCTCTCTCTCTCTCCCTCTCTCTCTCTCTCTCTCCCTCTCTCTCATGCTTATTACTCTCATGCTTATATACATATTACTGGTCCTGGCAAAATTTGTACAGGAGCTCTGAGATTTAACATCGCCGTACACTAATACGAGTTATTACTCAAACACAACGAAAATAGCGGTCTTATATTTCCCTCCTATAAAAACATCACTCACTCTCGCACTCATCGTCTCTACCGCTTTATCCTGTATACAGGGTCATGGGGGCGGCGCCTACCCTGGGTATGAGGAGCGGTACACCCTGGATGGGGGGAAAATCCATCTCAGGGCACAAACACATACACTCACACACTACAGTCTAATCTGCATGTCTTTGGACTGTGGGAGGAAACCGGAGTACCTGGAGGAAACCCACCAAGCACGGGGAGAACATGCACCCACATAGACCCTGAGGGTTTGAGGGGAATCGAACCCGGACCCTGGTCCAAGGCAACGTCACCTTAAAGCTGAGACTGCGAGGGGAGGGGACCTATTCATTTACTGATAACTAGAAAATAATTAGAAAAGTAATAATAGAGAAAATGTCCCTATTGTGAAAATTTTGAAATCTGAAATCTGTTGATGCTTTCTTTCTTTTTTCCTTTCTTCATGTTACTGTTTACTGTGAGTTTTTACACTCGGCTCTTCCACCCAACAGCTGACTGGTACCATTACTTCCCCCTGGTTTGCCTTCTTTAGACCTAAAATGTGTCTTATTTGTTTTTGTTTTTTGGAGGGAGGGGGCTAATATTTTATGCAAGCTCATGTACCTTGATCGCCACCAGAGAAAAGAAAAAAAAAACACTTCTAATTTGTATTCTTTCATTTCTTCTCCCCAGGACGCCAGTTCTTCTTTTTTCCAGTTCAGTGCGTCGCTCCATCAGGAAGCCCTGCTCATGCTGGCTGTCTTGGAGGAATATGACTGGCACGTCTTCTCCGTGGTCACCACCAGGTTCCCCGGCCATCAGGAGTTCGTCATGACCATCCGCGCCACCGTGGAGCAGAGTTTCGTGCGCTGGGACCTGCAGAGCGTGGTGACGCTAGAGGGCGTGGGAGAACCTGAGGACAGAGCGCACGTGCAGCTCAAGCGCATCCAATCGCCCGTCATCCTGCTGTACTGCTCCAAAGACGAGGCGGAGCTGGTGCTGCTCGAGGCCCGGTCGCTCGGGTTGGTCGGCGCCGGGTTCGTGTGGATCGTCCCCAGTCTTACATCCGGTAACCCTGCACGCACTCCAGAAACCTTTCCACCGGGAATGATTTCCATCGCGTATGACGAGTGGGACTATCCGCTGGAAACCCGCGTGAGGGACGCGGTGGGGATTTTCAGTTACGCCGCAGCCGCCATGTTTCGAGAGGAGGGGCGTATCCCGGACGGAACGCTCAGCTGCTCGGGTCAAGCGGAGAAGCCAGAGGTTCCTGCAAGTGCATTACGCAGGTAAACCTTCCGCCTGTTCGTGCCAGATGGACTGTAGATCTCTTACACTTACAGAAACATGTTTAGCGTGATGCTAGCTCTACGATAAAGCCAAGCCCTTATGATGATGGAAAAAATAAAGGAAATTCTTTAGCTAGCGTGGAAATCTGTCAATAATAGAAAAAAAATCATAGTTTCAAAATATTTAATGCGTATGTATTGGATTGTCGCGGTTGGCAGGTGCTGCGCATAAATCCAGTCATGTGTGTCTTTCTTTCGCTGCCGGTAATCATACCTGGCTAATTGTTTTTGACACTTGGCAAGCTGTGCTTGTTTTGATAACAGACAGCCCGGGGTTCATCCCGTGCAGCGCTGTGACAGGAGATCACCAGAATATTACTGAAACAGTCAGAGAACCCAAACACGCCAGTATGGCACACGTCCATCAGAAGGCTCGAATTTGACACGAATGTGGTGCTGGATGAGGCGTGAAGATAGGCGTGTGCAGGTAGTGAGCTTTCAGAAGAGCTTTAACGCATTGATTCTGCACACTTCGACGTTCTTCCACAAAATATTCCTTTTTTTTTATCCTTTTTTTTCTTTCTTACACACTACATCTGCACACGCTTTGAAATTTTACGCCGGAGGATAACAGAAGACGAAATCCTCAAGGTGTAATGTCTATTCCCACTTTATTGGCACGTCACGACAGACTCTGTTATATCCTGAAGCAGGAGTTTGTGCTTTTTGTTCACTCCGGGAATCGCTCGCTCTTTCCTAGACGCTGAAAAATAACTCGGCACAGCGTGAGGTAGATGCTGTTCAAAGGGGTGAATCAGAGAAGTGAGGTTTTTTAGGGTCGGTTACTAGCACAGGTTCTGCCTACGGATATGGATCATCATGTGACCATATAACGACTTGCTCGGCCACACCCCTAAAACAAGCGCTTATAAATCAATTTGGGTCACGAGGGATGTGATCGAGTATGAATGTGTTGTTCGGATTCGACAGACAGTGTGTGAGAGATACACTCAATCTCAAGATGCGTTTATTTGTCAGCGGGATGATTTTTCCACATTTCCCATTTAGGCCCAACCCTAGGGCCTTGCTCAAAGGCTCAAACCCTCTCGAACCCTCAACCTTCTGATCAGTAACTAAGAGCCTTATCTGTTTGAGCCACCAGCCTGAACACCAGTTAGCCTGACCTGCATATCTTTGGACTCAGTAGTACCCGGAGTACAAGGAGGAAACCCACCAAGCACGGGGAGAACATGCAAACTCCATGCACGCAGAAACGGGAATCGAGCCTGGCCGGGAATCACCACCGTGCCATCATTTAAGGAAATACAAACGAGTGAATGTATTAGAAAATTTCAAATATTTATTTTATTATATCAGTAATGTAAACAGGACCAACATGAGATCGCAACAAAAGACCTGAGAGCAGGACCTTCAGGAACATATTGTTTGTAGGTGGACGTCCAACATGTGAACTGTTGACATATGAACTAAAACAGGAGTACGCACACACAGATACAGTATATGCAGAACGAGGCAGTAAATAAAATGCATTTCTAAATAAACAGGACCTGAAATGTGTTCTCGGGAACGGGGGAAGAGGGAGGAGGAGATACAGTGCCGGAAGAAGGTTCGAGTCCAAGTAAACACAGTGTGAGAGGGATTTATAGGAGCTGAGATCAGTAAGAAGTGAAGTGATGTATTTGAGGATGAGGAACTGTCCGAGCCGGGTTTCACACACACCACCATGACCCCAGTGTTTCCAGATGTATACCAATAAGGTATAAACAATAAGTTTAGGCCACGCCCACAAAAAGTGTAAATCTAAATGCATGCATATCCAGAGAGCGTCACTGTGTTGCCACGTAAATATTGTTGTTGTTGTTTTTTTTTTTGTTGTCTTTAAAGCTATTAAGATTCAGGAGTTGCCATGGGTTTCTATCACTCACTCTGTTCCTCGGCGGAGGAGAGTGTGTGCTGAGTAGGCGTTTCTCTTTTGATCTCGCTCTCGGTTGCTAAGGTGGTTTGTATCTGGGACACTGCAGACTCCAGAATGAGCACATTTACATGACGAGCTCGTCCACGATGCATGCGTTAACCTAAAAAAATCAACACAACAGCCAAGCTTAAGAAAGGGAGGTTTGTAGACTCGGCGTGGACTTGTGAAGGCTGTTAGATCCACACCCGAGTCACTGTGCTTTTAAGCTGTGCTAAAATGAAAAGGATGAAACCGACGGGGTGTTTTTACAAGCGCTGTCCGCGCTCGAGGCGAAGCCTTGTGCTGATGTTGGAGAGCGAAAGAGAGAGGTTATGTTCATATAAGTCATTATGTAAATGAGAGCAGCGTTGAGAGAAGTAGCTGGGTCTCAGGAGCAGGTGTAGATCTGACCTTATTTTTACTCACTGTCTGCCTTTAGGCGAAACACCTCTCTCTCTCTCTCTCTCTCTCGCTCTCTCTCGCTGATAAATTCTCCATATGATTGGTCGAATCACAGGTTTATTATTATGTTACAGTTTCCACAGTAACAGAGAGCTACAGTGGAAGCCCGCTGCTCCGTGCACAGATTAAACTAACACACGTGTATAGTCATTAGTACACCAGGTACGGAAGGAGTCTCCAGTGTCAGCGCTCTGTAACAGTCAGGCGTGGAGCTGTGATGTTCTCGTTTCTCAGTAACATGACAAGGTGCATTTCAGCACGGCGGATGGGAGAACCTGCTGATGAGGGAGCAACTCTTTATAGCTTCTGTAACACCAGTGACACGAGTTCACCAGCACTGAATGTAACTATACATTATTCATATTTTTTCTGTTTTTCTCGCTCATTGATACTGAACTGAGTAAAAGTCGTAGTGGAGACAGCACCGATACCCAGCACTCGGTGATACCTGCAAAAAGTCTGAATCAGATACGAGAATAATATGATCTGGGAAAAGGGATTTTCCAGTGGCTGCACTTATAACCTAGATATCCTCCTGACCACCACTGTCTCCTGCAGTGTCCCACTGTCCACCACTGCCCCCTTCTCTCTAACACTGTCTCCAATTGTGCCCCATCTGCCCCCATTATTTCCCACTGTCCACCCATTTTGCACAACTTTGCCCCATTGTCCCCTATTGTGGCACACTATCTCCCACTGAGTCCCACTAACTTCCACACAATACTCCACTGACTACTACTGTCTATCATGCCTCATTTTGCCCCACTACCACTACTGTCCTCCACTGTACCCCACTGTTCCCTTCTGTGCCACACTATCCCTCTGTCTCCCACTGTACCTTATTGCACCTACTGTCCACCACTGCATACAAGTGTGCCCCATTTTGCCCCTCTGCCCCTAATGTCCTTTACTGTCCCCCACTGTTCCTCACTGTTCCTCACTGTTCCTCACTGCCCCTAGTGTCCACCACCGTCCCTCTCTTTTCCCCTTTTCCCCCCACTGTCTCCCCGTTGCTCCCCTCTGTCCACCGCACTACATGGCTATTTGCTCTTCCTCTTGCCCAATGCTCCTGACACTCTTTTATGACTGGATGTCTGCTTGGATGGTGACATTGCTTGGTTGGCTGAGAAGATCCTGTCTGCAGATTTGAGCTGGTGTAATGTTGCCTAGCCAGCCAGCTACATTAGCTGATGTTAGCCAAGTATCTACTGCCTGCCAGGATTTTCAGGACAGTCATGGCATTGAAGATAAAGATCTCCAGACTGAAGCTCTCGTCCCTCAATCGACCATATGCTCCTAAATGTCTCAATGTTATTAAACATTATGGTCTATTAAATTGCCCCTGATATATGCACAGTGGTGTCTTTACTGGAAGCACAGAGTGTTAGACTAACTGAGATAGATGGAAAATGTGGAGTCCACTTTAGTCTTTAGTACATTTTTCCCAAATATACCAGCCCATGCTCTTTTTCCCTAAAGATTATTGAGCTTTTCTGTACATGGTCTCTCATGTATACAGCTCATATATGTTACATATACAGATTGTTCTCAGGAACGGCACTGCAACTTGGCATCAACACATTGATGCTGTCAATACTCACACCAGGGGTCATGCCCTAGATGTGGTCATTGCAGACACTGATCTGGGTGTGTCTGATTAGTTGTGATTTCTATGGAAATAGATTCCACATCTCAGCTCATCAGACCCTGACATAAAAATCAATTTTAGGAACTGGCACAAAAATTGATCGGGCTGCTCTGGCTTTTGACCTACAGCAGATTTCCTTAATGTCACTCACTTTGATCGATGCTTTGCTGGAATTCTACAACAAATCATTGAGTGATGCCCTTGACCGTCATGCAAAGGTGGAACACTCTTTAGGAGTCTCTTTTATTTGCTCTCTTTTCTGGTTCAACCCTGAAAATTCAGAGAATGAAAGTACTTGAGCAGGCTTTGGACTTATGGTGCACATCAGACTTACCAACAGAAATGTTCTAGATCACGCAAGAAAGCTCACCTTGCTTTATATTCCAACATAATTAACGATCACTCTGATCATTTCCAGTGGATTATTGCAACCATCAACCATCATATAGTTAAGAATGAGGAGCAGTGCATCTGTGTCATTAACCACTTTGCAAAGGTCAACGACATAAGAGCATCATTGCTCTCCGGTTCGACCTCTCTGCCACTCTGTTCTATCAATCGTCGGTCTGGGAACTCTCCCCTCCACCCCTACATCTTTTTAATGAGGTAACAGGTGTGGACATTGTTAATTGAATGAAACGCTTTATGACTGGCTACTCTCAGCTGTGCCCTCAAGGGCTGCATCTCAGCGCTCAGTCCCACGACTGTTAATCACTGTCACAGGGCAGGTAGCACCACACCAGCTCAAAGAGCTGCACTGATCACCTCCTCCTCAAAACAATGCTGAAGGCGTTTATTATCCAAAACACACAATAATCTCCTTTGAACAGTTAAGATTGAGATGTATATCTGCTCCTTTTGCTCTGTAAAGCTTCATAACGGCTCTAATCTGAGGTGCTGGTTGTTAATTGGTGATTTCTGAGGCTGGTGACTCTAAAGGAACTTCTCCTCTGCAGCAGAGCTCAGTTTTGGTCTTGTTCTCCTGGGAAGGTCTTCATGAGAGACCATGAGTTTCATCATGGTGCTTGATGGGTTTCGCAAATTGTCTTGACAATACAACAAACAAAATCAGTATTCAGTAGAAAACAAATCCAAACTCGTGTCTAAACTTTTGACTGATACTGTAATTCCAAACTCCTCATTCTTTCCAGTAACTGGGATAAGGTGGTCACTACTCACCTTCTGGAACATCTCGAGTTTAACAACTTCTTTGAAATGTTTCAGGACCAGTGACAATGCTGAAACAGCACTTGTCTCTGTTACAAATTAACTGCTGCTGACTGCATTGGGCATCATCAACCACGGCTTTTCACCTAGGCATCTCCACAACTTCTGTGGGCTCTTTGGGTTTGCCCTGTGCTGCTCCAATCCTGTTTGTCTGACAGATCCCAGAATGCAGTTTAAGTTTTAAGTCTATTATGGCCCTTGTGATCTGTGGGATCCTTCAAGGCTCAGTTCTAGGTCCTTCTTCATGTTCCCTGTTGGTCATGTCCATAAGCCAAATCTACATCACGATCGCTGCATGTCCATCTACAGCAAGGTCTATTCTAGCCTACTGACTTGAGTTTAAAACACAATTTCTTGCACAATTAAATTGCACTCACCTACAGTATAACCCCATCGCATTATAATCACGCAATCTGCCTATTCTCTTCAGTAACCAACCTGGGCATCAGGTTTACCTCTTGTCATATTACATTCGATCATTTCATCCAGGAACATAGCAAGGCCCCGTCCTGTCCTGTGTCTTGCAGATTCTGAGAAACACATTCATGTGTTTTATCTCATCAAAGCTGGACTACTGTGATGCACTTCTCCTCAGGATATCTTATCCGAGAGATTGCTGCCAGAATTCTGATGAGACAATATCACCAAGTTTCTCCTGGTCTGTACTCTCTCCACTGACTTCCTGTTTTTTGCAGGCTTGACTCTTAAAATTCTGACCCCCTGTGCATCTGTCTAACCATCAAACCTGTATCTGCAACCTCTGAGCTCATAATAGTCGGCTCCTCCGTTTTCCAATGACCAAGCATGCCCCTTTTTATCTTATTTTAGCTATCTTTATATCTTTATATCTTTGAGCTGAGTTTTTTTTTTACATAAGCACTCGAGCATGACATTTACATGACAACGTACAGTCTGCTAGGCTTGGTCTTGGCTGTAATGTTATGCAGACGAGTTACCGCGCATAGTGTTCTCAGTGACGTAGCAGTAAGGCTCAGCCGGACCGCCGCTACAGTACCTGTACCAACACACACGGACACAATGCCTCCGAGATCTCCACCAGGTGTGGCACGTGCCTCTCATCACTCCTTAGTGTTTACTCCAAATTCTGTTTATTTCCAGCACACCGCCGAGCCGGAGCTTTTTAACAGCGTACAGTATGCCTCTCTCTCCTGTGTGACTCTCTCACAGCGCTTTTTAATGTGAGATATAAATACTTTATCATTCTTCTCAGAGCGTCTCCTTTTTTTCCCTTTTTAACCTGAGGTCTTTACAAACCTGGTCTGCTCGCCTCATGAGGCAGAATGAGATCTTGACACGAGCAATTTCTGTTTGCTCGCGGTGCCAGACAAAACACGCTTTTATTAGGAAACGGTCAGCGCTTTCAGAGGCCATTAGCGCTACCGAGGAAACGACCTGCTCAGAATCCAAAGAATCGTCCACTCAAATTCTGCTTCATGCTAATAAATTACATCAGTCCAGCCCAGACATCGACTTCTTTCACTTTTTCTTTTTTTTTTCCCTCCTGATGCTCAAGTTGACAAAAGTCGATGAGTACCAGCGGCGCTGATTTAATCCAGTAATCAATCCTTTCAGGTTGACCTATACGCCTGATGATCTTCTCTCCATCTACGACGACGTCCAAGTACCACAGTGATTATTTTTGTATTAGGTGTTTCTATACAAGTTGTGCTCGTGAACTGTAAAAGAAACAAGATTCATTATTTTTTAAATAATATAGATTGGAGCATTTTCTGACGCAGCAGAAGTGTACGCACTTCACGATATTTTCCGCACATCCTGTTCTCTAAGTGTGTATGAAATGTTAAAATTTGACCTTTTTGCATTGCTAACCATTCTGATTATTATAATACAGCATTTTACACAACAGTCGTCCTGAATACTCGATGATTCTGATTGATCGGAAACCGTTGATTCGTTTTTCATTCACACTTTATTTTATTGTTTCTATAACAACCGCTCATTCAGAGGGAATATACACTCCATGTAAACACATGTGTGTGTGTGTCAGATGATCGTGTAAGTAAGGATACATGCAGTGGGTTTGTTTAACGTTTATGTAAGGAGTCTCCAGTCTCAGTGTCCAGTTTTGTGTCGTCTTCATAATCTCTTAAAATTGCCAATAAATTAATTAAAACTAAGTCTGTTATAAATAAATAATTAATAAAACACGAGGGGAAACAAAGGGAAAATGATCAACTCCAAGGTGTTACGGGTACCTCGCTTCTTCACGCCCCTTTGCTGTGGTTTATTTTTCTGTTTCAGCACGCCCCCTAGTGTCTCATTCCTTCATGATGCCTTTCTCTTGTCGTGAATATTGATGTCTGTCAGCACAAACCTTCTGAACATTCTTCAGTCTTATTAAACATGTCTATAGCCTTCTTATCCTGTACAATATAATATAAATAATTGGTTTAATGTGTTATTCCTTCCCCTCGGCTCAGACGTGTGATTAGAGAGTGAGACGTGTTCACACACAGACCTGTTGGTTTAAGAGAGCGCTCCGACTCAGCTGGGGGGAGAATCAATGCTCATTTTTCCGCTGTGGTGAACTTTGATATATGAACTGAGCTCATTCCTGCACCACACACAGACACACACACACACACAAACACACAAACACACATGCACACATCAGCAGTAGCAGGTGGTTCTATTTGTTTATGCCTAAAGCTACACTACATTTCTCAGTCTGATTTTTTTTTGTCAAACACACACACACACACACACACACACACACACACACACACACACACACACACACAAGTGTAACATATTAAAGATTTATTACAATAAACAACAATAATGTTACAATTTTTAAGCCTAATGTCAAAGTTGATATCTAAGCTCAAAAATAAAATAAAAAAATCTAAAACCCTAAAAGGTCATTACTGTGATTAAATAAATGTCAGAGCTGAATAATATTAATAATAATAATATTATTATTATTCATAATAATAATAATAAGAAGAAGACGAAGAAGAAGACAAAGAAGAAGAAATAAAAAAAGTATTTTAAAAATAGTGGCAAATTTAAATAAATCAGAAGTTAATAAAAAGGTCAGTCGCAGTAATTCATTCTGACTGAACAAATCAGATGATCAGTAACAAAGTAAGAGTTTTAATTAACATGTTTAGACAGAAGATCTGACATGAATAATAAACATAAACACACATGTACACATGCAGGTACACACATGCAATAAATACCTGAAGAGGACCTGATGGAGCTGAGGAGTGAGTCTTTAAGACTCACCTGACTCTCCAAGACTGACTCTCCAAGACTGACTCTCTTGGTCTGACTTTCCATTTCTAACTCTCCACTTCTGACTCTCCAAGACTGACTCTCTTAGTCTGACTCTCCAAGACTGACTCTCCAAGACTGACTCTCTTAGTCTGACTCTCCAAGACTGACTCTCCAAGACTGATTCTGAAAAACTGATTCTCCAAGAATAACTGTTAGTCTGTCTCTCCAATTTTGACTCTCCCAGTCTGACTTTCCAAGACTGACTCTCATAGTCTGTCTCTCCAAGATTTATTTTGAAAAACTGACTCTCCAGAATTGACTCCCCATGACTGACTCTTATAGTCGGACTCTCCAATTCTGACTCTCTTAGTCTGACTCTCTTAGTCTGACTCCCCAAGACTGACTCTTATAGTCTGCCTCTCCCAGACTGATTCTAAAAAACTGACTTTTCAAGACTAACTCTTAGTCAGTCTCCAATTCTGACTTCCCTAGTCTGACTCTCAAAGACTGACTCTCTTAGTCTGACTCCCATAGACTGACTCTTATAGTCTGCCTCTCCCAGACTGATTCTAAAATAACTGACTTTTATAGTGTGACTCTTAAAGACTGACTCTCCTAGTCTGACTCTTTTAGTCTGATTCCCATAGACTGACTCTACAGGACTTATAGTCTGCCTCTCCCAGACTGATTCTGAAAAAGTTAGTCTTTTCAAGACTAACTCTTAGTTAGTCTCCAAATCTGACTCTCAAAGACTGTCTTTCTTAGTCTGACTCTCTTAGTCTGACTCTCTAAGACTCTCTTAGTCTAACTCTCTTAGTCTGACTCTCCCAGGCTGATTCTCATAGACTCTCTTATAGTCTGACTCCCCAAGATTGATTCTGAAAAACTGACTTTCCAAGACTACTCTTAGTCTGTCTCTCCAATTCCGACTCTCCAAGACTGACTCCTATAGTCTGCCTCTCCCAGACTGATTCTGAAAAAACTGACTCTCATAGTCTGATGCTTAAAGACTGACTCTCCTAGTCTGACTCTCTTAGTCTGACTCTTCAAGACTCTCTTAGTATAACTTTCTTAGTCTGACTCTTTAAGACTCTCTTAGTCTAACTCTCTTAGTCTGACTCTCCAAGACTCTCTTAGTCTGACTCTCTTAGTCTGATTCTCTTGGTCTGACTCCTTAAGACTGACTCTTATAGTCTGACTTTCCCAGAATGATTCTTATAGACTGACTCCCCAAGACTGACTCTTATAGTCTGCCTCTCCCAGACTGATACTGAAAAAACTGACTCTCATAGTCTGATGCTTAAAGACTTACTCTCCTAGTCTGACTCTCTTAGTCTGACTCTTCAAGACTCTCTTAGTATAACTTTCTTAGTCTGACTCTTCAAGACTCTCTTAGTCTGACTCTTTAAGACTCTCTTAGTCTAACTCTCTTAGTCTGACTCTCCAAGACTCTCTTAGTCTGACTCTCTTAGTCTGATTCTCTTGGTCTGACTCCTTAAGACTGACTCTTATAGTCTGACTTTCCCAGACTGATTCTTATAGACTGACTCCCCAAGACTGACTCTTATAGTCTGCCTCTCCCAGACTGATTCTGAAAAACTAACTTTCCAACTAACTTTTTTCTGACTCTCTTAATCTGACTCTCCAAGACTGACTTTCTCAGTCTGACTCTCCAAGAATGACTCTCCAAGACTCTCTTAGTCTGACTGTCTCAGTCTGACTCTCCAAGATTGGTTCTAAAAAACTGACACTCCAAGACTGACTCTTAGTCTGACTCTCCAATTCTGACTCTCTTAGTCTCGCTCTCCCAGACTCTCTTAGTCTGACTTTCTTAGTCTGACCCTCCTAGACTCTCTTAGTCTGACTCTCCAAGACTGACTTTCCTAGTCTGACTCTCCAATTCTGACTCTCCAAGTCTGATTTTCTAAGACTGACTCTCCAAGACTGACTCTCCAAGACTGACTCTCCAAGACTGACTTTCCTAGTCTGACTCTCCAATTCTGACTCTCCAAGTCTGATTTTGCAAGACTGACTCTCCAAGACTGACTTTCCTAGTCTGACTCTCCAATTCTGACTCTCCAAGTCTGATTTTGCAAGACTGACTCTCCTAGTCTGACTCTCCAACACTGACTCTATAAATTGGACTCTCCGAGTCTGATTCAGCAAGACTAACTTTTCAAGACTGACTCTCCAAATCAAACTGTTCAATACTGACCTTGCAAGTCTAACTCTTTATTACGGACTCGCCAAGACTGACTGTCCATTCTTCAAGTCTAACTGTTCAAGAAAAATCAGATTCTGAAACCTTGATAAACTTAGGATTCTGAAGTGAATTTAAAAAGAATCTCATCCTTTCCTCTGAACTCATCCTTCCTGACTCCACCCCAGACTATGTGACACACCTGAAACACAATGCTCCCTCGTTATCATGACGACCTAATAAGAGTAAAAAGCTGACCGGGTTGTACTGCAGCGCTCTGGCTGAGGGAAATGCGACAATGTTTTGCAACAGTGTGAACTGAAGTAAAAGACGTTTAAAATAAAAATTTAAAATTAAAAACGAGCCACAAGTTCTGGTGTAAAGAATTCAAACGCTTGCATAATGATTCATGGTGTACTGAAAAGCCATGACAGCTCGTCTGCCATGAAAAAGAGACTTGTTATCTGCCTTAGGTTCCGAGAACACTCAATCTCTGACTTGTTGTGTGTCAGTGTGTGTATGTGTGTGTGTGTGTGTGTGTGTATGAAGTGGCCCAGGCCGTAGGTGGAGCTAAACTTAGATGCAGGAGGAAGGAGCTGACTTTTCCCTGCGTCTGCTCGGTAATAACGGAGGCGATGCCTGTTCGCCTTTTAGGGCGGTGATATACGAGTCTCTCTGTATACCGTATAACATCATAACCACATTACATCATTATTTCTAGACGCTGTGCCGCTGCTGAAATACGCTCCGGGATTATTAAAACAAGATTAGCCTGTTTTTAAAGAACAAACATACCTTGGAAAAAAAATAGTAGGGGAGTAATCATCACTGTACTGTATATCCACTCTATACTGTATATACTGTATATTAGTTGTAAGTATTCACACTTTATAATTTAATACTTAGTTTAAACACCTTTAGCTCATAATACAGCACTCAGTGTTCTTGGATAAAACTCTACCAACTTCATTTGGTAACTTTATTCCACTCCACTTGCAAAAGTGCTCAAGATCTCTCAGAGAGTGAAGCGAGGGGTTTTAAATAAAAACCCACTGACCTTTTTCTTCCTGTATTGATCTGTAAGCTGGAAGATAAACATCATCTATGCTAAAATAGTCTTGTAGCTACCCAGAAGGAGAATGATAGCATGATGCTTCCACCACCATGCTTCAGTGTGACTCTGGTGTTCTTTGAGTTACTAAATATGTCTTTTAGAATTGTGCAGCATTTATTTCTCTATATAATCCCCTGCTATACTAATGCACTTATCCCAGCGTTTCACTAGAGTTTGGACACTATCAAAGTGGAAAGTGTTGTCAGTACGCAAGAGCGATAATCAGACTGTCTGATTCACGTCTAAAACACCGGCCTTCCAGGAACTCCTTTAATGGCCCAAACATATGGAAATGGCTTGGAGCGGGCTGTTTTAGATTAGAAGAACTAGCAGTAGAGTGAGGTGGTGCCAAGTGATGTTGGTAAATGAGTGTGTGTACAGCCCCCACAGACAGATGCATGTCTTGCACAATTTTCTAAGATCAGACGTTTCAATCGCTGAATGTTCACAGGAACGACTGCAGTGAGCTCCGAGCCACCTCGACCAAGAACGTCATTCATGGACGTACAGCCTTTTTTAAATGTTTGCATTTACTTTCAGATGTTTTACTGAGTCTCATCACTGTACTGTGCTTGAAGTCTCCTATAAACGCCAATCACTTTTACGCCTTTATTTACTAGAAATTTCAGTCCTGGTTTAACTCGAACGCCCCCTCGTATAATGGAGCTCAGTTTTAGGAAAGTTATGAGTCTGTTCCACATGTCTTATTCACATCAAAACTGATTTCTTCTGTTTCCTGTTTGATTTGATTTCACACTGCAAATCATTAAAGAAACCATATGATAGAACAATGTGAAATTCTTAAATGTGTGTAGGAATAACAACGATTAAAAAAAGGGTTAACCTTAACCCTAGCCAACTACTGACATCATGAAGTTGGAACGAAATAGAATAAGGGATGTTATTCTAAAATACAATATCACAGTTGAGTTTGTGGAGTCGCGTTTGGTGTTTATTCATCCGGACGTGATGTCCTAATAATCCCATTCAGATTCATCTAGTCGCTTTCTCATAGTTCACTTAGTCCTCGACACAGACTTCATCTAGATGCTTTATGACCAGTTGTGTGATCGGCGTCTTCTCACCCGCTGAATGATCCACACTAAAGTAAAGAACACACACCGGTTTCCACTCAAACACACTAAACACTGTGTGTGTAAAGCACATGGGGTTTAGGCACTTAGGTTAAACCTACACCTGCACGCAATACAAAAACACACCCCTAAAGACAACCGTTTACTCCATCTCTCTCTCACACACACACACATACACAGAAAACGCAATGTTAGCAACAAATGCATCTGCATAGTTTGCTGGAAAAGTCTCCAAAACACACTGAAGCCAAGTTTAGGTTACTGAACAGTAACTGGCCCGAAGTAATAAAGAGGTCCCGGGGGGCGCTGCAGCTCTCCAACAACTATCCATCATAGAGCTGGAGTTCAGATGAGGAGCAGTGGAAGCTTGCTAACAAGGAAATAGCTCATTAGCCTGAGTGAGAGCAGCCATCAGCGAGAAGCACTCGATGAAAACAAATGACTCTGTGAGACCTATAAGGATCTATAGAACTGTTCCTGCACTCCGTACACAGCCATACACTGCAACGATCCGCTCGCATACATGACCACGCAGTGTAACGATCCGCTCGCATACATGACCACGCAGTGTAACGATCCGCTCGCATACATGACCACGCAGTGTAACGATCCGCACGCATACATGACCACGCAGTGTAACGATCCGCTCGCATACATGACCATGCAGTGTAACGATCCGCACGCATACATGACCACGCAGTGTAACGATCCGCACGCATACATGACCACGCAGTGTAACGATCCACACGCATACATGACCACGCAGTGTAACGATCCACACGCATACATGACCACGCAGTGTAACGATCCACACGCATACATGACCACGCAGTGTAACGATCCACACGCATACATGACCACGCAGTGTAACGATCCGCACGCATACACGACCACGCAGTGTAACGATCCGCACGCATACACGACCACGCAGTGTAACGATCCGCACGCATACACGACCACGCAGTGTAACGATCCGCACGCATACACGACCACGCAGTGTAACGATCCGCACGCTGGGAGAATCTCTGCCACGTATATGTGACCATGCGCTGTAACGACCCGCACATCGGACACAGCTACATGTTTTAACGCCCTTCATGCTGTAATAATCCGCACATTAATACATGCTGTAATAATCCGTCCCCTCTGCTCACGTGAGCTCACAGACGTCCATGATTGGCTGGTGACCCCATGACCTATGTGAAAGTGCGGCCAATCAGCTCTCTAGACTCCCGGCTGCGGATGGCTGCAGCATCACCCGGGATTCCAACTCCTCCAAATCCTCCGATACACCACTCAGAGTCCCCTCTTTCATCTTTCTTTCATCTTTCTTTCATCTCCGCCTGTCCCTCTCAGACTCTTTATTGCTGAAGAGTTAAATGACCCTGTCTGTGTGTGTGTGTGTGTGTGTGTGTGTGTTGCAGGTATATGATGGGTGTAGTCCTGGAGGGCAGAGATCTGTCGTTTATGGATGACGGCTATCAGGTGAACCCTAAGCTGGTGGTTATTGTCCTCAACACTGAGAAGGAGTGGGAGAAGGTGAGTTTCACTTCTTCACTTTTATTATCGTTCTTCCAACCAGAACTGAGCGTGCTGTTCATTCTCTATACAAATATTCATTTATTCATTTATTCAGCACTTCATCCATCAGCATAGAGCAACATTTCCTTCCTTTTTCACTTGTCTATTTTTGAAACACATTTTCTTTTTCTTTTTTCTTTTTCACTTTCTTTCAATCGTCTTTTCTTTCTGGTATCTGTCTCATTATTTCTCTCTTTCTGTTTACATTTCTCTTGCTTTCATCTCTCATTTCATCTCTTGTTTTTTCTAATTCTTTCAGTCTCTTTTCTTTTTTTTCCCTTCTTTCTGTCATTTCTTTTCTTTTTTTCTTTTATCTGTTTAATTTGTTGCCATATCATATTCCTTCTTTTCCTCCTCTTTCTTTCTTTCTTTCTTTCTTACTTTCATGAATTTTATATTGTTTATCTTTCTTTTTTCTCCCAGTCTTGCATTTGTTCCTTTTTTGTTTTTCTTTTTTTGTTTGTATCTGTCTGTCTTTCTTTATTCATTTCGCTGTTTCTCCTTCTTTGTCCTTCTATCCTTCTTTCTAACAGAACATACTTCTTTTTTCTTTCCATCCCTTCTTTCTCCATTCGTTCTTGCTTTTCTCTTTGTATCCATTCTTCCTCTTTATTTCTGGCCCTCTCACCACCTTTGTCTTTTTCTTCCTTGTGTCTCCCATTATGACTCTACTGTATTTATTTTATCAGTTTCTTTTTGTCATTTTGCTTTATTTATCTCTCTTTCTTTCCATTCCCTCCTTCCCTCGTGGTGGTTGTTGATGATTCCCTCCCCCGTCCCCAGTGTTTTCCCTTTCACATCATTACACCTGCTGCAGGTTAATGGAACAGTGAGACGCACATCAGTGCACTTCAGTGTGTAGTAGTTACTGTAGGTGTAACGAGTTAACTCAGAACCCCACATAAACACAGGGTCACAGTATGACACACAACACTACACAACACTACACTACACTACACAACACTACACAACACTACACTACACTACACAACACTACACAACACTACACAACACAACACAACACAACACTACACACAGTGAGATGATATGATCTCGAATACGGACTAAATAGCTGCTCCGATCTTTTCTCTCAATCGGAAGAGTAGAGTGGGCTTTATAAATGTGTACTTCAGGGTTAGTGTGTGTGTGTGTGTGTGTTTGTGTGTGTGAGTCTTCACTTGTTTTCTTTCACTTTTTCTCCGGTTTCAGTCTTCTCAGTTTGCTCTCTCACGTCTCGCTTAATTTAACTAATTGACTAAATAATGCGTTGGGTTTCGTTATAATAATCTCTCCTCTTCGCCTCGTTCTCTCTTCCTCTCATTAGTTTTAGGTGTTCTCTCGCTCTTTCTCTCCTCTTCATGCTCTCGTTTTCCTAATCACTTCCTCGCTCACACGTTCTTTTAACGACTTCTTATTTCTCCGAGGTGCAATCAGTTTACACGTCGCTCCAGAGCAAGCGGGGGCTCCTTCTTTCTTCTTCTTTCCTTCCTGTCATTCGTTTCCACCATGTGCCATAAACACCACTAAAACTTGGGGTCGGTTTTCCGGAGGACATCCAGACACGTGACAGAAACCAGCTCCATCTCCAGCCTCATGAAGCAGCTTCATCGGCGCTGGTAGCTGTCTGAAGCAGACGGAGGGACTCGTAAACAGACTCAGCAAGCTTGTGACAGATGTAGAGACTTTGACGAACAGCTGCTTTTCTGTAGCACACACTCCCACTGGGTTCTCACATTTGCAGCTGGTGTATTCTTGGCTGCACTAAACCTACTGTTGGAGTCTACAATAGAAACTGTTCAGAATGTCTGGGAGATGGGAGACCGCCTGGAGCAGGAAAAGGATGGGGAACTGGCCAGAAGCAATCTGCAACCGGTTCAGCCCACTCAGAAATGATGGTGTGATCAGAATGAGGGCCAACCTGGGCAGAACAACCTCCACCTGCTCTACACTTTCAGGGGCCACTATTGTCTACTGTCTGCAAGATGAGTCCTGCTGTCTGCAAGGGGCTGTGGTAGCTCAGGGAATTAAATCTGTGAGTTACTAATCAGAAGGTTGATGGTTCAAGCCCCAGCTCAATCAAGTTGCCACTTTTGTGCCCTTGACCAAGGTTCTTCCCCCAGTGTTCTCCAGGGGGTTCTGTATCATGGTTGACCCTGCGCTCCGACCCCAGCTTTCTGATAAAATGAGAAAGAATTTCATTCTGTAGTAATGTATATGTTACTTAACTACAAAGTATACCAATCAGACCAGGCCTGAGAGAAGCAAGCTTATCATGTGAACCTTCTGACAGACTGGTCTTAATGGTGTGTGCAGTGGGGTGTAAATTTGGCCTACAGTGGTGACTTTAACCGCAGATAAATCCAGATAAAATCCCAGCAATCTTTTCTTCAAACAGTTCACAAAACTGACATCTTCTTCCTTTGACCAATCTGACACCAATCCCACAGAAGCATTACAGGGTGGCAGAGGGACTGGTTGAGGCCCCAAAGAGGGAAATTTCCACCATGTGAAACATGGGCCCTTCAGTGAATTACTGTAATTCCTAAGACATTGGACTACATACTGGAACACTATGAGAATAAATCTCAACACCACCAAGCTGCCACTGAGCAAGGCCCTAAAGTCACTTAATCAGTCTAATTGGTTCTTTCTAAATCTTTTGTCTTCATCCCTATAATGTTCTCTCCTTTAAGATCAGCACAGCCTTCTGAAAGCTCACTGCTGTCTTCCAGACAGACGTAGAAAAGATCTCTACATTTACAGTGCTACCACCATGGGTCCCTCTGTAAAGGAAGGATGTTGTCAGGTTCTGATGGAGGTGAAGTCCAGGGAGTAGATGGTCCTCACATCTCCACTGAGGCTCTTCCAGTATACATTTATGCAGTTTGGATGGTTCTTGCATAGTTCTCCTGCCACTTTCTAATGCCTAATGGTCCACATCCTGGAGGGTTGTGGAGGTTGCTGTCCAGCCACCTGGGATGTTCAACTGACACCTGAGATGATTATCTCCAGGGCTTGGTCTTAGAAGGTTGTACGAAGCTGGCTTAACTCTGAGCCCCCTCAGATGCACTTGGGTGAAAATTGGGAGCCATAGCCACAGACCCTGTAACAAATAAACAAACTGCTGTCTGCCCTGGGGCTCGTGGAGTGGTGCAGATGGTTTGTACTCCAGTTCTCTTGTGTAGTTCCCACTTATGGTCCATCAGAGTAGCCAAAAGCCCAGCAGACAGGATAAAGAAAATGGAGAAACGCGTGTACCACTCACAACCCCTATCAGTTTACCTCTCCATGTCTGCAGAGTCTGGATTTTACCCAGCACCTCTTCTTTCCAAGGTGCATTAGCCATTGGAGCGGTATTTCTTTCTTTCTTTCTTTCTTTCTTTCTTTCTTTCTTTCATTTCCTCTTGTACACACAGTCTCTGAAACCCTGCAGTGTGTGTGAAGAGTGCCACGCTAATCATTTCTCACTGCATTGGGCTAGAACAGGGGTGTGAGGAGATGGTGCTGACAGAGCTTACACACACACACACACATGCACACACATTTGGATAACAATGCAAACACACTTGAGACAATTACAAAACATCAGTGCTAAATGTACACACATTAGACTGTCTCACACATTTTCTCCATAACACAGCCTGAGGGAGGAAGAGACTGCAAGAACAATGCAATATGTGTCTGTTTGTGTGTGTGTGTGTGTTTGTGTGTGTGTAATTGTAGATGGGCCGCTGGGAGAACCATTCGCTGGTACTGAAATTTCCCGTGTGGCCTCGGTACAACTCGTTTGGAGACGCGGAAGCAGATGAAAATCACCTGAGCATTGTGACGCTGGAGGAGAAGCCGTTTGTCGTCGTGGACGACGTGGACATTCTGACCGGGACGTGCAATCGCAACTCTGTTCCCTGCAGGAAGCACATCAAAGAGTAAGACTGCTAAACATCGCCGCATCAGAGAACTCACAAAACGCGTCGATGTAGCAGAATGTACACCGATGGTGGACTCTATCTATCTATCTATCTATCTATCTGTTTATCTCTGTATAGATAAATAGATATATCTGGTATACTTTCTTTTTTTTTATTTATTTTGTTTCCTTTTTTTTCTTTCTTTTTTATATTTAAATCCATTTCCATAAATCTAGAACTTCAGCTTTTTTGTCTTTCATTTATTAATTTTATTTCTGAAAGTTTAGTAAGTCTATTATTTATCCATCTTCCTTTAATTATATATTTCTGCATTTTTTTTTTCCTGTCCCACATTTCATTCCAATCCACAGCAAGTCCCCTACATACAAACATTCCAGTTACAGCCTATGCACATGTTCAGTCGAGGAAGTGAGTACTAAGAACAACTAAGCAATAACAATGGAGACAAAGGCGAAAATAATTGAGAGAATGGAACGAGGTAAAAAGACATCGCTCGTTTTTTTAAGATGAATTGTTCGAAAAACAGCAAGATTCTAAAGAACACTGTACTGTAATATACTGTGCATAGCCAATTGTGTTAATATTCTAGTACCTACACAATGTTTGTTGGACTTATGAACAAACTGGACTTATGAACGAGCTTTTGGAACGGAACTTATTCATATGTAGGGGACTTAATGTATTTGTTTTTTTTGTCTGTTCCCATTTTTTTTGGTTCTTTTTAAATTTTCTTAAACTTGCTTTTTTCATTTTCTTTCATTTTTTCTTTCTTTCCATCTATTTACTATGAGTTTATTCATTTATTTGGTTGGTTATGGCTTTATTTCACCAGTTAAATGGCTTTATTTCCTTTTTTTTTCTTTGTGCTGCTTATTTTTTTGTCAGTCTTTCCTTCAATTTAGTTCTGCCCATTATTAGTTTTTGTTACTTTTCATTCATCAAACTTTCCTTAATTATATATTTGTGTTAATTAATCAATATTAATTTACTAGTTAAAGTTTTCTTTTCCAAATTTTATTTACATTTTCTCTTTTTTCCACATTTGCTTTCACTCCATTTCTTTTTTGCATTTTGCTTTTCTTTTTATCTCTTATATATCGTATAATTTTTTCATTCTGCCTCATCTGTGTGTGTGTGTGTGTGTGTGTGTGCAGTAACACTACAGGTGGCGTGTACCTAAAGCAGTGCTGTAAGGGCTTCTGTATCGATATCCTAAAGAAGATCGCCAGGAATGTAAAGTTCACTTACGACCTTTACCTGGTGACAAACGGCAAACACGGGAAGAAGATAAACAACGTGTGGAACGGCATGGTGGGCGAGGTCAGGAAATACATCACCAACACCACCGTAATGTTACTTACACACCAGGCGGAGAGGGTTATGGCTCACACACCACTTCGCCTTTATGCTATTTGTTCTGCAGGTGGTTTATAAGAAGGCCGTGATGGCTGTCGGTTCTCTGACCATCAACGAGGAGAGGTCAGAGGTCATCGACTTCTCCGTGCCGTTCGTGGAGACTGGCATCAGCGTCATGGTTTCCCGCAGCAACGGAACCGTATCGCCCTCAGCCTTTCTGGGTAAATCTAAGACTATAAAAAAAAAGGTGGATAAGATTATCTTTCACTGACTTCCTGCTTCCTGTTGACTGTCTTTCACTTCCTGTAGAGCCGTTCAGCGCATCGGTGTGGGTGATGATGTTCGTCATGTTACTCATCGTTACCGCAATCGCTGTCTTCCTGTTTGAATTCATCAGTCCGCTGGGCTTCAACAGAAACCTCGCGCAAGGCAAAGGTACGCCGCGCGCCCGGGATCCATCTCTCCACCTCTCCTCTCTTCTCTTTCATTTCTTTTTTAGATTGCTATCATGTTTTCTTTCTTTTCATTTCTTATTCTTTCATGCTTTCTTTTTTAATTATTTATATCCTTCCTTCTGTTTTTTATTCATTATTTTAATCATTAATGTCTATTAAGTTTCTTACTGTATTTCTTTTAAACTTTGTTAACTTGTTTGCTGTTGTTTAATGAAGTCATCCTGCGACCTCGAGTCTGTTACCTCTTTCCATCTGCATCTCATTCTTTTGTTCTTTCGTTTTCTTCAAACTCTCTCTTTATTGGTTCACTTCTGCCTCTTATTTTTGTTCATGATTTTCTTTGTGTTTATCTCATTATTTTCTTCTTTCTTTCCATCTTTCTTTTTTTTTACTTTTTTTTTGTTTGTTTGAATATTTACGGTATTTCTCTCTTTCTTTTCATTTCTCTGTTTCATTCTTTCTTTTTTATTTGTTTGTATCTTTCTTTAACATTCATTCTTTTTTTTTTATTATTAATGTCCGTTTCTTTTAAACTTTGTAAGCTTGTTTATAATTTTTTAGCTTGTTTCAGTAATTTATGTAAGCTGCTTTCTCTCTTTAATTTTTCTTCAAACCATCTCTTTTTTGGTTTATTTCTCTGACTTTTTTCCTTATGATTCACTTTCTTTTCTTGCATTTATCTCTTTATTTTATTCTTACTTTTCAGCTCATTTTTTTTTTTTTACATTTGTTTGATTATTAACTGTATTTCTCTCTGGTCTCTTCTTCTTTCTTTTGTTCTCTGGTTATAAATATGCACCAGTCTGGAGTGTGTGTGAATAGCTTGTTTATAGCAGATATTTCACATACGTTTTAAAGGACCCATATTATGCAAAATTCTCTTGTTGCTCATGATTACATTCAGACAGGTCCCCAGTGGGCGTGTACAAACAAATTAGAAAACAAACATTTCCTGTTATTTGTCATTTTTCCTTGTTTGTACTGGGTTTAAACAAGCTGATTAGATTTTCCCCTTAATGTGACCTCATCCAAGAAAAGCCCCTCCCCCAGCTTGTTGCTCGGCTTCTCAGGGGGTGTGACTCAGCAAGAGCTCATTTACATAAACACTGAAAGAGAACGTTTGGAGGAGGAGTAAAACAGAGGGAGATTGTGGTATGAAAAGGCACATTATCTGAGGGTTATTTCGACTGGGGGCAATAACACACACACACACACACACACACACACACACACACTAGGAGCTCAGCCGTGGGTTAACTTGTCAATGACACTGTAAAATATTTTTATAAATTTCGTACACTTCTCTTCCAGACCCTCATGGTCCGTCGTTCACCATTGGCAAGGCCGTCTGGCTCCTGTGGGGTCTCGTGTTCAATAACTCTGTACCAGTACAGAACCCCAGAGGCACAACCAGTAAGTTCATAGTGTCGGTGTGGGCCTTCTTTGCTGTGATCTTCCTGGCCAGTTACACTGCCAACCTGGCCGCCTTCATGATCCAGGAGGAGTTTGTGGACCAGGTCACTGGGCTCAGTGACAGAAAAGTATGTTTGTGTTATCTTCTACACCTTATCTCAGACCTGCTAACCTGCACATGTTCTGCATAGGACCCCCAAATTTCGGACCTGCATAGGACCTCTGCAAAAACCTCCCAAGAGCAAAAAAGCAAACAGGATTATCGAAATATAAATCCTGAAAGAGTGACAGTGGCAAAGTGGGTTTTTATAGTCCTCAATACTAACCAACACCTTGGAAGCCCTGCCCCTTTCCCCTTTATCTCACTTTAGTAATGTTTTAACAAGTACTTTTGTTACAAGGAGGTTTTTTTTGGGGGGGTTAATTTGTATGAAATTAAATCTATTAATGTTTTTTTTCACTAAGCTAACATTAGACAGGAACATAACTAACTATTTTTATTATGGATGGCACCAGAATCACTGGTCACAATTTAAAAAATATGCAGGCCTTGTTGAAATTACGCAGTCTTTCCTGTCAGAGTTTGCAGGTCTGTTCTGGTCTCTTAATGAAGACATGTAGCACGAAATCCAACATATTCTTTGCTGCCTAAACCTTTGAAAACAATTTTTCTCGTCTTTCCAGTTCCAGAGCCCGTATTCCTTTTCACCGCCATTTCGTTTTGGTACAGTCCCAAATGGCAGCACAGAGAGGAACATCAGGAAGAACTACCCAGACATGCACCAGTACATGGTCAAATACCACCAGACCGGCGTCCAGGATGCACTGATCAGCCTTAAGACGGGGTACGGCCTCACCAACCTTGCGTATTTGCTCCCTGTGGATTACTGAGATCGCTGAGTATTGCCATTAAGTAGAATTTCTCAAACTCTATTCAGTTCCTCAGTTGTAACCTGTCACAACCTGCAGCTGTCTTCATGAAGCTGTCTTCATTATTGGTTTGCACAGCAAGCTGGATGCGTTCATCTACGATGCAGCTGTGTTGAACTACATGGCAGGGCGAGATGACGGGTGTAAGCTGGTGACCATCGGCAGCGGCTACGTCTTTGCCACCACTGGTTACGGTATCGCCCTCCAGAAAGGATCCTACTGGAAGCGGCTCGTGGATCTTGCCATTCTAGGGATCATCGGAGATGGTAAGGTTATAATACAGTAACTTACTTTCATACCTACAAGTGTACAGAAAAAAATAATGCAGAATTGTAAAGACTTCCCACATTAGTCAATTGGAGGGTTTACATCTGTATTTGTCCTAATGTAATAATTATTTTTTTTGCTTGTGGGCTGATCCTAGGATTTGTTTGTTCATTCTGTACTAGGTGAGATGGAAGAGCTGGAGGCTCAGTGGCTCACAGGTTTCTGCCATAATGAGAAAAACGAAGTGATGAGCAGTCAACTGGATGTGGACAATATGGCTGGTGTGTTCTACATGCTGGCAGCTGCCATGGCGCTCTCCCTCCTCACCTTCTGCTGGGAGCACCTGTTCTACTGGAGACTGCGTTACTGCTTCACTGGACTGTGCTCAGGACGACCTGGACTTCTTTTTACCATCAGCAGGGTAAGGATTACATTCAATGAAAATGTAGAATGGATGTTTTAATGTCAGTCTTATATGTTCCTAAACCACATCCTAAATAACAGAATGCCCCTGACTGATGAATACTAATGTATTAAAGCAACAGAAGACTATACTCAGTCTGAAAAAATACATAAATCCTGCATCCCTACAGAAACCTAACGTTAGCTGTGAAATCACTTTTTGAATGTCTGTTTCTATGCCTTTCTGTTTCTGTCTAGGGAATCTGGAGTTGCATTCATGGTGTTCACATTGAGATGAAGAAGCTTCCTGAGTTGGATTTCAGTCCTCAGGCCAACATGTTGCATCTGCTTAAATCTGCAAAAGAGATTACAACTTTAGGTGTAACTTCTCCTAAACGGCCTGTCGCCAGCATCCTTCCTCCTACTACTGGACTGCTAGAACTTGTGACTGGGAGCAAAGGCAACAACAACCTTGCACCAAAAGATGCGATATACAACAATACAAACACCATGCTTGCAAATCGCCACAAAGAGCCTCTAAACAACATCCTTTTGCCTGGTCAGTGTGCTCTTAACCTAGCTGAAGTTCAGTCTGTTAGTGGAGGCACATTAGGTAGTGGTGACTCAGGACTTCCTGCTTCCAAGACCCGTGCTCTCTGGAAGAAGTCAGTTGAAACTCTAAGGCAGAACCCAGGATCTACAAATAATTCGCCACCTTCCTCTGGACCAGTCTATGAGTCACATGCGACTATGAAAAGCCAGAGGTACTTGCCTGAAGACCTGCCTGCACGCTCAGACATGTCTGATTGCTCTGGCCGAATTGACCTACAGAAGCAGCACAAGGTCAAAGAGACGCTCCGGAAGAGAAACCGCCTGCTACGGGACCTAAGTGACGTGGAACTCGCTGCATTACCCAGCCAAGCGAGTCAGCAGAGCAATCACAGTGCTCAGATCTATTCCCAAAATAGTCAGAACAGCCAGATCTACACAATTGACTCTGTAGACCAGGAGCATGGACTACATTACCCGGACATTTTCAATGGGCACAGAGACAACAAACATCGCCCTTCGTCTTCTTCAGAGCAACAGCCAATACTGCAGCTTAATAGCAATGTGTTCCCTCAGGCTCATGAGCCAGATGTCATGCAGAATGCTACAACTGCTGCCAAGGAGAAGAAGTACAATACTTACGGAAAGCCTGGTGGGGTGGTACACAGCCCAGCGGTGACCACTCCCACTCAAGACCACAGACAAATCCACTGCCGTAGCTGTCTGTCAAAGTTCTCCAACTATTCTGGGCTTTATACCATGCGACCTCCTCAGTATCGCTGTGACGCTTGTCTGCACTCTGCCAACCTGTATGACATAAGCGAGGATCAGTTCCTGCACCCTAATATAGGTGCCATTCGAGGTGGTAGTGTAGACAGGAGCTTCTGTGCATATCTGCCACATCCCAATGCTTCCTTCATGGCCTACCTTCCCCAAAGTGACCAAGAAGGTGAAGGGCTAATTAGTCACTATCAAAACGAGGGCATTTACATCCATCGCCAGCACTCTTATGAAAACCTGCCTCAAAAGAATTCTTCACGACGTGTGAGCCTTCAGGACAACACTCCTCAAATTAACTTGCACACGTCCACCATGGTTCCGGATAAGCTTCCAAAGAGCCAGTCGACGCAGCTGAACCACACACTTGCTTCAGTAGGTGTTAGCGGGCTTGGCATTGGCCGGCGCAGCAAGTCCATGTACCCAGCCCGTCCAACTGAGAATCCTTTTCTGCAGACGCTCCGCGATGACCAGCGCCTGGCTCACGGTCGCAGTGCGACGGACATTTACAAACAGCTGGTGCCACTTACATTAAGTCCAGTGGTCGACGGCAAGGGGCTCGGCATAGGGGTGGCGGCACCTGACCTCTTTTACCCCGAGCATGTAATGCCTTATGTAGCCCTTTCCCCGGTCGGCACATTCCCAGCCCCGAGAGCAATGAGTGCCGGTGGTGCACGACGAGTCTACAAAAGGATGCCCAGCATTGAATCCGATGTCTGAAGGTTTGGAGAAAAACTAAAACTGTGAACTAATGAGATACCGACTCTGAAAAAACAAGCGCTGTACAAAGCATCAGTATTTCCACCTGGATATGAATTCATATTGGATAATTCTTTTCAACCAGGAGTTTAAACAAACAATCTCATATATTGTTTCCTGCTCTTTAGTGAATCTCAGTTCAGCATTTCATCAGGTCCTCCCCCGTAGTTGAGCGGCAGCTCTGGGTCTTCCACATAAACACCGAAGACGGCACCAGACACAGACGTGCCGTGAAGAGAAAACGCAACAAGAAATGCTGCTGGAGTTAATGGAGCAGCTCCAAAGAGTTTTCCTTTTTTCCAGACCAAGAATTGAGCCAAAACATTGCCACATGCACATGTAAAGCCTAAATGTCTGAATATGACAAAGAAAGAAAGTAATGAATTTCTGCAACACCACAAAAACATCAAGGAAACAAATGTATAAATGCACAAAATAAACACTTGAATCAGAAGCAAAATAAATGCACTGTATGATATTAAAGGCTACGTTCACATTACAGCACAAGTCCGATTTTTGCAAGTCCAAATTTTGGACATTTGTTCCCACAGATGACTCAGATCAAAGAAACATACCCCTTGAAATGGGATACTAGGATTTAGTGTGTTTCTTACAATTTGCCCCCGAATCATTGGGGGAAATCCACACAAATTCTGATTGGACTGTTCTTATATGTATAAATATGTGTCTCGGATATGAAATATAGAAAGGTCTGATGTCAAAGAAATCCAACGGTTCTATTCACACAGTCATTTGTGTATCAGGTCCCCATTGTTACAATAAAAAAGCGTTCAATTTATCAGCCCGAGCTCTCAGGTCCAAAGTCCTTTATGAGTCTTGCGAACGAAGCCGTGTATGATCTCTGGGAGAGAGGGGCATGCTCCCTTTTTCACAGAGACCACTTGTGGACGTCTGCGAGCTCATATATGCAGAAGTGAAAAGAAAGCACTTTTCTACATATGTTATGAGATACAGTGTCTCAAAATTACAAATGAAAAACTTTACGTTATTAGGTTTTACCTTCCGAAAAAAAAAACGGATTTCAACTTGGTAATGTGAACGTAGGATAAAAAAAACAACAAAAAAACAAACAAAGAAAAACTAAACCTACAGCAAGGTGAAACGTCTTAGCAGGAAAAATTCCGACCAAACTTCCTACCCTAAAGAGACTTCTATTTTTTCAACTACATCTTTTTTTCCAACTGTGTAATATAAAGGAGCTCCGGGGAAACCCAGGGCCTTAGTTTAGAGTTTCTGAACATGTTTACCTGCATGCCAAACACATGAGCAGGACGACGAGTTCTCTGAGCCATCAGTGTTTGTTCACACACTCATGTCTACATCACAGCATTATTTATTACATTACAGTTATTTCTATAGTTATCTAGGAAAATCATACGTGACATATGAGTCACTTTTACAGTTTTATACACTGCCAGATTGATTGACCAAGCAGTGTGCAGAGCAAATGGTTGTTATGGTTCAGGGGAGAAAAAATAATGTGTGTGTATATATATATATATATATACAGAAAATATTAAAAGAAAGAGACAGTAACGACAGCGTAATCGAGGATCCTGTACCGACAAAATGATGTCACACTCTGCACCGCAGGACCACACAGAACTCCACATACATCACTTCCTGTGGGATGAAACCCGCCCACACATATCCTATTATTTATTCATTCCTTTATGTATTTATTTACTTATTTTGTTGTTTTCAGATATAATGGTCATCCAGCGATATGCACAATATCAGGTTGCAATATAAAACTTTCTGTATAAAATTTCCTAGCTAATATGTTTTATTATTGGTTTACTTAATTTACGAATTGTAATACATGTGACATTAATTTATAAATGTGATTTAATTGCATATGTACATATATATATATATTTTATATAACAATAATAATAATAATGATAATAATAATAATAGCATGTTAATCTTCTTAAAGGTCAGACTTTCCAAGTTGTTTCTTTTTTATATTTATTTATTTATTTATTTATTTAAAGTTTTGACATGAATGGGAGTACATGTTTACAGTGAATATGGAAAATATGGCTTCATCTCCAATGTGATTTGATCCTCATTTGAATACATAGCAGAAAAAAAAGAGAAGAAAAGAAATTATCAACCCGGACCAGGTTTTGGTTGTCTTCAGTTGTTTTAGTTGTTTACAAAATTGTTGTTTATTTTACGTTTGCAGGGTTTTGCCTCACACTCAAAATGATATGATAGACAAAAAGGAAAAAAGACGATAAATAAAAAGAAAGTTCCACAGCATTAGTAGAGAGATGTGTTTCTCTTAAAACTTTCTCTCTCTAAAGGCCGGTTTGCCGTCCCAGTTTAAATTTCCACACAGATATAAAGCTGAAGCGGTAAGTGCTGAGACGGCATCACGGCAGCTCTGGGATTACGAGGATATGAGTTTGCTCGTTTAAAGGCATTTTACGGTTATTAAAAAGTCTCTGCTTTCAGAGTCCCGAACACCGGCTGAACGGTAATGCTAATCCCTAATCATCACTTCACTTCTGTTTGATCACATGACACTTTCCTTTACACTGTGGTTATCACTTCATGTAGAATTGTTCTGACTTATGCTGATCGAACAGAATGTTCAATGAGACAAAGAGTCATTTAGCTGTGAACATGAGGTCGTCATGGAGATGAGCAGGTAATGCTGGCTCTCCAAAATGATTTGTCGTCAGTCTAAACACAAATTGGTCCCAGCCCAGCTTCACTTCATGCTAACGGTCTGCCTGATACATGCGCGATCAAACACATTTTCATAAACATAACGGCAAGTTTAGGGCGTCGTTCTCAAAATGCTGGGATGAGCAAAAAAAATATGACATTCTTTTAGATTGGGTGCCATTACTTATATTAGACATTACTATATTGTTAATCACACAAGCTTATATTTTATTAAAAAAAATACTTTTACAGGTTTGTTTGAAATATCCAGAATTTATGAGTAAATGATAAACCTATCGAGTGCAGATGAAAACTCACCTGCTTAAAATGGCAGCTCACGCTTGTGAACTTTGACCCCGGAAGCACTTATTCACAATTTAGGAAAAAAGAAATTTAAAAGGGACAAGGACTGTGTGTAATGGTTTATATGCTAATTTAAATAATTGCTAGACATCATACGAAAGAAGAATAATTTTAAAACAGGTTTGTAATTTGCATTTAAACGATGCTAAAGGTCTGAACAAAGTCTGAACAACCGCCGAATAATAAATATCCTTTATCTGAATTTAACCTTTAAAGAACATCACAAAAATAATGACGTCTTAGTGGAATATTTTTGGAATCTGGGCAAATTGTCTATAGATAAAAAAAAAAAAAAAAGAAGTATATTAAAATAAATAAATAATTATAAAGCTTATTTCTAATCAAATGTTACTAATATTGCACATGAAAATTTATTAATTCATCAATATTAATTTAAATAACTGAATAAATTATTAAATTAAGTTAAAATAATTGGCTTATTTGACTCTAGTCAAATTTATCTACCATTTATTAATACAGGATTATTAAACCTAGCTTTTTCTATACATCATTTCCTATTTTAAGATATTATTATTATTATCATTATTATTATTATAATTCATTATTAATTCTTTTGGCCCTTTTTCGTTTTTAAGCATTAATTTTGTTTTCTCTTTTTTTATACAATTATAATTATCTGCTATAGAATAAGAAAATTTAAAGCCTAAAAATAGTAATGTATGTCTAGAAATAATCCATAAATAAATGCATTTATTATAAAATAAATTTGAGTCGATTTGTAGATTATCTCTAAGAGTACAAAGGCACAGCTGATTGTGTTCCTGAGAGACTGAACTGTAAAAACCTTTCCATACAAATTATAAATAAATGTGTTCTTACACGATAAAATACATTAAAACACACACACACACACAAAAAAAATAAATAAACCACCTATTACTATAGAAACATATTTGAAAATTCTAGCCAATCAGAATAGAGAACTGAAGAGTGACATTGCTCTCAACACGGTTTATTTGTTGATTAATTTTATCATCAGTGCGTTTCTGCTTCACATCAGTACGATGATGAAAGACTGTAGATGCTCTGAAACCCGTCTGATGATTTAATCCACGAGTTCTTCTCTCCGCTCCTGCTGCACGCTTCATGTGGTTTGAACTTTTCCCTTCTGCTGACTCACATGAGCCAAAAGATCAGCTCATTTTTAATCCTTTAATGAGAGGAGGGAAAACTTCAAACTGTCCAGGGCAGGGCTTCCCCAGGCCTAATTTAAATAAGATCGTAAAAATCCTGTAACCGACTTCATACGGAGAAAAAAAGTATATTCAGATTATTCTTATTATAAAAGTCTTTATTAAACATTCAAGGTCTTTCACACATTTAGGTTTTTAAAGAGAATTCATTGGAATATATTTAATAATCTGTGTTTAAATGTGTTTTACTCCCTCTTACCTACTGAATAATTTGTTAAGACAATAAATTTCATTGAAACGCTAAAACTAACATACGGCGTTATGTGACTCGAGGCTCGGCCCCAAGTGCTTATTTTAGGGAAGCTGTGCTGAAATAAATAAGACGAGACGAAGGGATTTACCACAAAATTTACTCAAATTTAAGGCAAAACATTTCTTGTGCTGTTTCCTGTTTTGGGAATTTTCTTGAAAGAAGCTAAATTTCCTGCCAGAAGAACAAGATTGTTTCGCCTATAAGTTTAGTAACATTTGACCATAAATAAGTCTAATAATCTTATATTTGGGATGATGTTATAAGAAATTGGCTAAATTTAAGAATTTCACTTGTGCCATCTTTTGCAGCGTAAGGTGTCATCGGAACTTCGTAGGTAATTCCTGAAAATGTTTAGATTGCAGGAGTTCGGGCCGATTTGTTGCCGAGCCAAAAGTAGATCGTTAAAGATTTGTGAGAAAATTCTAACATCTTGTAGTCAATTATAAAGAGATCAAGGCAGAGGGAGTTTAAAGAGTTTCATTTCAACACAGTACACAAACTCCTAATTCAAGTAAAAGTACAAGGACGCTTGCCTAATAATGTACCCCACTACAAACTTTACTTAAATACTGAGTACTTAGTATGTGCTCTAAAATTAAAAGTATGTAAAAAAGTAAAAAAAAAAGTATGAGTACTCAAGAAAAAACCCCTGATTTGTCTGGATATCTATCTGACCGAGTCACTGATAAACAATATTTCAAAGCATTTAAAATTGAACTTGAGGCTGTTAATAACATGAATGTGCGAGTCTTTGACAATAAACGAAACAAATAGAGAGCAGCATTGTTGGCCACTTTCATTACTTTGGTAGCGTAGCTAGCTTATTGTCACCAGTGCTACTCTGTATAATGCAAGGAGTCGACGGTGTTAAACACGAGCACACTGCAATCATGCAGAAGATTAGAAGCTGCTTATAAAAAACAACATTGTTTATGATTTCAACTTATTTAAATAAAGGACAGAACATCCCGAATATGTCCAAAATATAAGAATTGAAGAAACATATGTTTTAAGGATAAACTTATTCAGTCCATTTGTCCTTAAACAACCGTTAAACAATATTTCAGATTTTTCATCATAAAACACACACACACATATGATGGTTTCTTACACACATTCGATTTGTTCGAATCAAACTTGGACTTTTGATTGTGGAAAATAACGGAACAAGGTTTTGAGAGTTCTACACCTGGGCATCTCAAAGTCTGGACTTCAGATCCAGACCGTACAGCAGGTAAACCCGGACCCGGTCCACCTTAAATATATGATGCAATAATACAGTGTAATAAAGTGTATGTTTCCTACTTTAAAATAAAGAAGTTATCATTTCATGGTGATGTTTACATTTACATTTAGGCAGTGCTTTGAAGTCTTCATCATCAGATAGATCCTTACACTGGATTACTACTGTAGGTTACTAACTATAAGTACCATAAACAGTCAAACACTGGTGGGAAGGGTTGTTCATTTTTTTGGAGTGGGAGTGAAGAGGGAGAGAGAGATTAACCCAAATGTTAAAGAAACAGATAGGTCTTGAGTCGTCGTTTAAAGATTGCCAGAGACTTAGTCCACCCCCTAGATGCCAGAACAGAAAACAGTCTAGACGCATTTCTTCTTCAACCTCTGAGAGATGGTGGGACCAGCCGAGCTGGAGTACTGGAGAGAACGTTGTGCGAAACGGGTGTGTTAACAGCCGGTGAGCTATTCAGGGTGTGCTAACAGGTGCCAATTCAAAAATTAGCAATTTAGCTAACAGCTAACAGACTTTTACATTCTGTCCTGTTGGCATTGAGAAGCGAGACTTGTCAGTGTAGATCATGTCCCCGGTGTGGTGGGGACAGTCCAAATATGCAAAAAGAAGTTCAATGTACTGTATCCTTGTACTGGCGACCACACATGGGGTAAAAGTTGGAGCTGTTTAGATTCACTAGCAATGACCTTTGCTATCTCTTGAGCGACTTTTGCACTATTTCTGACTTGCTTTAAAGTCAGAGTTGATTTGGTTTAAGCATGTGATTGCACTTAAACTGTGGCATTATTACACTAGGTTTGAATGTACAACATATTTCCCAAATGATTTGCTTGTCAGGACTCTGTTCAAGCCAGTCAAGTTCTTCCACAACAAACTCACTCATCCATGTCTTCATGGACCTCGCTTTGTGCACTGGTCATGTTGGAACTGGTGTGGGGCTGTTGTTCAGGAGCTGGGCTCGGACCCTTAGTTGCAGTGAAAAGATCTCTTAATTCCTCAGCATACTGAGATATTTTGGACAATTTCATACTCCCAACTTTGTGGGAACAGTTTGGGGACGGCCCCTTCCTGTTCCAACATGACTGCCCACCAGTGCACAAAGCGAGGTCCATAAAGACATAGATGAGTGACTTTGGTGAGGAAGAACTTGACTGTCCTGCACCTCAACCCCAGTAAACACCTTTGGGATGAGACTTTTAGGGCGGAAACTGCGAGCCAGGCCTTCTTATCCAACATTAGTGTCTGACCTTACAAATGCACTTCTGGAAAAACGGTTGAAAAAATACCCATAAACACACTCCTAAACCTTGTGGTTTAGTTTTTATAGCTGCAAAGTGGGCGGGGCCAGCATCATATTAAACCCTATGGATAATGTATTGGATGGTACTCAAGTTTATATGCATGTGAAGCCAGGGGAGCCAAAACTTTAGGCAAAGTGTATTTTTCCATGTAACTATTAGCACTAATGGTTCCGGACCCTTGACCCAAACAGAACTCTTATCCCAGTGTTTCACTACAGCTTGAATACCATCAAGATAGAAAGTTTTTTCAGTACGTCAGCACTATGAACGGACTGCCTGCTTCGAACACTGGCCTCCCAGGAACTGTTTTAAAGGCTCTTACCTTTAATGGAGGTTTGATCACCAAAGGCGTTCTGTTTCAGCAGCACAACGCACAATCTCATCCCGGCCACCGCACCACCTGCACATTACAGGAACTCAGCCAGGAGTTATTGTCACATCCTCCATACAGCCCTGACCTCGCTCCAAGACATTTCCACATCTTAAAGTTCAGAACTGTGTGTTATTATTAACTTGGACACCCTTGTGTTATTTATAGACGTGTATACAAAATAATGAATAAATCAATGCAATTAATAAATGCTGACCCAGAGCCCGGTTCTGTGCTGGCACTTATTTATAAACAGTGTTTTTTGCTGTACGGTTGTCTTTCCGTTAACTTTAAAAACTATTTTAAATTTTATTGATCAATGTGCAAACAATAGCACTGATTTGTTAAGCTGAACGTTTAAAAGTTAAGACGATCACCCAGATTTATTCACAACGACGTGGTATGGAATCTTAAACACGATTTATGTATGAAATCCTTCTTTTAGCTATAGGGACCCACAGACGTGATGTTGTCTCCGCTAATAATCCATAGCGAGCGTTGGGGTCTAGCCTGATGACAGCTGGTTATTTATCAACAGTACGTTTGAGGTAATGCGCCCTGTGCTAAAGCGGCACGACGAACCTTAGCTCCTTTTATCATCTGCAGCTATAACAATCTGCCAGCGTTATGTACTCCATCTCGTAGCCTGCGCTGCGCTCTTCGACCCCTCGGGCGCATCAAACAAACAAACGAGCCTGTGCGCTGCGTCGCCATGCTTTTCATTTCTGCACAAGGTTGTTTCCAGGTCAGTGGAGACATTCGAGTTCCTGCACGTCTCCACTTAGACAGATCTATCAGAGAACAACTAGAGGGTGTGTATATTATACAAGGCTTTCCCCTCATCACCAGGAGCTTATAATAGAACCCAGGACCTTCTGGTTAAACTGGGAGAAGAGGTTCTGATATACAGATCCTAAAGCAACATCATGGAGAACATGTTTTATTATTCCTCTTTGGACCGTGTCCAAGAGTCCTCCAGCTCTACAACCTGGTGCTTCTCAGAAACAATCTGCTGCTTGTCTAATAAATTACTGTAAAGTGTGTGTGCGTGTGTGTGAACTTTTCTAGTTGCCCCATCGTTACTAACTCAGACAAGCAGCAGCTTGTTTCTGAGAAGCACCAGGTTGTGAAGCAGGAGGACTTTCAGATTTATTTACTTACAGAAGATCTTCTACGATGTTGCGTTAGCAGGAATGTTTTAGAAAGTGTTTCCGCCACATCCTGCAGTTTGGGGTTTCAGTTCTTCAGCTAATCAAGATAATTTACAGCAGCACATTTAAATAAAAAAAAATCTATTATAGGCAATATGTTATAATATAAAAGAAAAGAAAAGTATCAGAAGCAAATCTGTGTTCTTTATTTTAAATCCTAGACTTGTATTTATGTTTGTTTTTATTAGACTTCTCAGCTGAAAATAAAACCAAAAAAGCAGAATTCCATCACTTTAGTGAGAAGTAAAAAGGCAATGCTTCAGATAAAACTTTTTGTGCTTGCTGCATTCTTTAGATTTTTCTTTGAAAACACAAAAAAAGTTTTTTTTTTCTCGTACTGGTAACAAAATCATTTCCTTTTTTTTTTTTAGAAAAAAATTATAAAATATTTTTTCAAAAAGAAAATACATAATGATTTTTGTTTTTCTAAACAGTCATATTTCACATTCTGTTAAGCTTCTTTGGGGACTTTTAGAGAAAATAATCATTCTGTGCCCATGACTTACTAAGGCGTGGAAATGAAATACCACCTTGACGTAATAATGTGTGGTTATTCATGGGTCATTCACGTCCCAGATGTGACAGCATGTTTAAGAGGTTCAGCAGTGAGTAAATAAAGGTATGGTAGTTATACGTCAATGTTAATGGGTATAAACAAAATCAGTTCAAATGTGTCCAGAGTGTATGAGAAGCTAAATGTGAGGTCATTACGTCACGACATAGTATGTCATGGCCATGCATTAAACTATTTCATTCATTATACTTGTGAATTCCATTCACTCATTTCATTCCAACACCTTAGCAGCCATGGAATATATTGTTTTTTTTTTAGCAAATGTCACCAATAGGGCTTCGTACAGTTCACCTAATTACATATAATAATTTAAAAATTTATAAATCTGAACTTACATTTTAGCTGGAAATCTTATCCAGGAGTAAAATCGCTGGTCACTCTGATGAGTAACTCTATAATTCTTTATCCATTATTAAAGAAAAAACAGAACAGAACAATAAGCACATGTAGAAATACTTAAAAATATATTTTATTATAGCACCTGATACATTTTTAGCCCTTTATGTTTTTATATGTTAATGGACACTAAGATAATAAATAAATCCCATTTACGAAGGGAAGGTGTCTGAATGAAGTAGTACAAGGTGTGGCTATAAGATACTATATAGTGGCCATGACTTAACCTTAAAGCATTTAGCATCTTGTAAACTACTGTACAGGCAAATTAAAGTTGATTTCATTTCTAACTGTTAGTAAAGATGTATGGTTATCTTTATTTATTCACTGACACACAGCATAACTCCAAAACAACAATCATCCTGCCACATCTGGGACATGAATTATCTCATTCCCACAGTCTTCAGTCAGCTACAACATGGTATCTCACGCACAGGCCACAAGATACTATCTTATTCCCACGACTAAGTAAGTCAGGCCACAAGATACTATCTCATTCCCACAACTTAGTAAGTCAGGCCACAAGATACTATCTCATTCCCACAACTTAGTAAGTCAGGCCACAAGATACTATCTCATTCCCACAACTTAGTGAGCCGAGTCCTCAACATAAAATCTCATTCCCACGCCTTAGTAAGTCAGGCCACAAGATACTAACTCATTCCCACGACTTAGTAGTCCGAGGCCACAACATAATATCTCATTCCCATGCGTTAGTACCTCGTACCCTTGGCCCACTATCTCATTCCCACGTCTTAGTAAGTCGTTGGCTGACGTTTCCTGTTAGCCGTTTTCTCTCAGCGTTAACTTTCCCTCGTAGTCACCTGATGTCATCTGGAGATTTCATCTTTATTCAGGTTTATTTGGCCAAACTGTAGCATTTAGCAGATAATTTCCTTCCGCTAATGATATACATTACAGCCCTGGGCCAACTCTCTCTCTCTCTCTCTCTCTCTCTCTCTCTCTTCACTACGACTCTGAATAGATATTTATATTTATTTTTTTGTGTTCTGCACTGCGATGCAAATCAAAAGGCCAAACGCCTACAAACACAGCTGATTCGGATGAGTGAAGACGTGTGTGTGTGTGTGTGTGTGTGTGTGTGTGGGTGCTTTTGCTTTATATTTCTATAACTTATGAAGGTCCAAATGTTCAGTAGAGTCGCAGGCGAGCAGCGAGAGCACGCAAAGAAAATAAGAGATAAAGGATGTAGTAAAAGATGTGACACACATTCAGATAATTCTCTTTCTCCTCGCTCACACACACACACACACACACACACACACACACACACACACACAGAGAGGATTAGGAGAACATTCTCCCTAATACTAAACATTGATATCAGGAATCATGGGCTTTCTTTAAAGCTTGTTCTTTTATTTCTCGTGAGTTTTAATCAAACGAGTTTCATTCAGAAATAAACCGAAACTAAAACGAGAAGAAATAATGTCCGTCCCCGGATGTAAATATAAATGAAACATTTTTATCATGTAATTGTTTATTTTTAACACATCACCACTGCTGATATAATAATAATAATAATAATAATAATAATAATAATAATAATAATAATAATGATGATAATAATAATAATAAATGGTTAGACCCTGACAAAACATTTACAAGTTGGATTTGTTTATTATAATCTCTTTGTTATTTAAATGTTTATGGACAAACCTGCAAATCCACTGTACAGATGTACAACATGCGCCGAAATACACAGCACTGAAATGAAAAGTCGAACAATATCACCTTGTTGTCATCTGTGAGTTTTATTTCTCTTGAAAGAAACCAACATACACATTATTAGCATATTGATTTACCCTAGTGTGTGTGTGTGTGTGTGTGTGTGTGTGTGTGTGCAGCGTCTCGCTCTAAACAGTGTTCATATCGTTCACACAGATTCTCAAACTTATCCTGGAACAAAGGTTCCCGCTGACTCCTGCAAAAGGAGGTGATTTTCTGGCGTAATGTTGACACGGTGGTTCACCATCAGAACGGCGACATTTTGTAACAATAGACATCATAACTGTGTTACTTTGTGCCGTCTTATTAAATCTCTCTGGAAATTGTTCTGCCAGCTCTTAGTCTTCCAAACTCATTCACAACCACTACTGAATGTAGGAAATAATACTCAACTATAAATAGTTATTCCTTCCGACAGGAGACGCATTTCCAACAAACGTACATGTGTGTTCAAGATGCACAAGTCTCAGTACTGTATGTTTTGGTGAATACTGTACAGGTCCTTCAGTATGGAGTCGGTTCCCCTTTAGCAGCTCTAACAGCTTCCACTCTCCTCTGAAGGCCGTCCACAAGATTTTGAAGTGCTTCCGTGTGAATTCGTGTCCATTCATTCTGTAGAGCGTTTATGAGATCAGACACTGGGGTTGAACGAGGAGGCCCGGCTCACAATCTCCGTTCCTGTTCATCCCAAAAGTGCTCGATGGGGTTGAGGTCTCAGGGCTCTGTGTTCGGGCCGCTCGAGTTCTTCCACACTGAACTGTCAACACAAAGTGATGTTGGAAGCGTAGCATTGTCCAAGGTGTCTTGGTATGCTGAAGTATTGAGATTGTCCTTCACTGGGGACAAGAGGTCCGATTGAAACACCTGAATTCAATAATTAACCCGTTTGGACAAATACTTTTGTCCGTATAGTTTAATTTTAATTTTCAACATATATTTTCTCATATTCATGTAAAATGTAATTAAAGCACATTTAAAACAAGAAAAACTTAGTCAAACTAACAGAAAATGATAAAAGCATATAATACTTAATTAATAAATTAATTAAAATACACATAAATATTTATAAAATTATTATTTCAGGTAGTCCCCAACTTACGAATGAGTTCCATTAAGGGAGCATGTCCATAAGTCAGATTTGTCCCGACAAGGTCAGTCTTATATACAGTGCCTTTGACACAAATATACAATGTAAAGCATACCAATCCAAATGACAAAATCTGTCCCCTTTCCCCAAACCGACAGCATGTGTCCAAAAACTGTAACCTAAGGAAAATAATCTCACAGTGAAATGTAACAGTGTTGTCTCTGCACCTTTAAATTGTCATTTTGTCTCAGAGCTGTTTTCCACTGTTTTGGACTGTAAACTCTTTTCTAAAAAGGATTTTCTAAAACTAAGATTATTGACCACCAGGACAGATTTACAGGACAACAACCCTGCCCCACCCCCCACCCCCCAACCCCACTTGCACACAAATACAACATACTGGACATTAGACATTTTACACTTTCACTTACACACTAAAAATATGCGACAAAGTAGTGAAAATAAGTGTCTATTTTTTGCACAATACACGTAAAACACTTCTGTTTGTATCTGCGGAAATTTGTAACTCGAATGTTCTTAAGTTGGGGATCTAAATCTGAAATTATACTTCAATCAGCATCAAGACCTAGTGTACGTGTTTTCAAGCAGAAATTCTAGCACTCTAGTGTACTTTTCTTCAAATATACTTATACATAGGATAAGGGAGTGAATACTTATGCTATTCACTGCATGTTCAGATATGCG
This sequence comes from Clarias gariepinus, assembly GCF_024256425.1. Classification (NCBI taxonomy): domain Eukaryota; kingdom Metazoa; phylum Chordata; class Actinopteri; order Siluriformes; family Clariidae; genus Clarias; species Clarias gariepinus. The sequence continues at coordinate 28,867,594 of NC_071117.1, read as the reverse complement.
TGAAGTACAACCTTCTCCCCAATACTGCACACATTCATTATTAAAAATGGAAATAATATGAAACATTAATGATGAGGTTCTGCCTGGGGAAGGC
>NC_071117.1:28787500-28865000 GCF_024256425.1 Clarias gariepinus | reverse complement strand
GTTAAAATGTTCTTTTCCACGACATTATTATTTTATTTACTAAATGCTGTTACCTGAACACGTTCATGATCACCTTTATGGAATATCTGGAGTGGACAGAAGGAGAGGTCTTTGTTCTTTAATGAGATGTTAATTGATTAGATATCGGTGTTTGATGGACTTTGTCCTGCTCACACGTGAACACCAGTGGGTTCTGATCGAGCTACTAATGCGAACGGAATTGAAATCGATAAAGTGTGTGTACGTCTACACAACGGTGTGTAGCTGGAGCGTGTTGTTAAATGCATTCAGCTTTAAAATGAATCATGAGCTGGAGAACTGTGTGACAGTGAAAGACTGAATGTTTACTTGTGTGTGTGTGTGTGTGTGTGTGTCAGTGCAATGCACCCCGTGTGTGTATATTATCAGTTGGAGGGAATTTGCTCATTCATGAAATCACTTGGGAACAAAATGGCAGAAATAAAGCAGCCGAAGTCTCGGGATCTAATTACGCGTTCAGAACCCGCGCCGAATGGAAGCTGTTTATGCAAATGGGTATGCAAATGAGCCTTATTTTAGGTGAGTTTCCTCTGGAGAGATGGAAATCACAACGTTTGGATTAAATTTAGCACTTCTAGTGCCTTCTGATGAGTCGTTTAGAGCAGGACAGCGGGCCGGGCAAGAGAACCTGGACATTCCTCTCATTAATAATGAAAAATAAAAGGTGGGGGGGGGGGGGTGCATTAAAGGAAGGAAGAATGGGAAGAAATTTTGAAGGATGGAAGAATGATGCAATAAATTAAGAAGGAAAAGAGCACGCAATTAGAGACATTCAGAATATGGAAAGAAGGATTTCAGAGGCGATTGGGGTTTTGATGGAATTCTAGAGAAAGGATGGGATGATAGATGAAGGATCAAAATAATTTGGGAAGGAATTCCAAAAGCAGGAAGGGATTCAGAAGGAAAGATAAAAAAAAACATTTAGGGAAGGAATGCTAAAGGAGTTCAGGAAGAAAGCATGAACTCAGAAGAAGGGATGAAAAGAACTGAAGAAGAATAATGAGGACCCCTGAAAGGAGGAATGAATGTGAAAAAAGAATGGAATTAAGAAGGAATGATGAAAAGAATTTGGAAGGAATTATAAAGGAACTCGGAAAGAATGAAGAAACATGGGAAGGAGTAGAAGGAAAGAACTTGAAGAAGGAGATATGAAAAGAATTAGGAAGGAACTGATTAGGAATTCTGTAGGAAGGAATGACGAAGTCAGACGGAAATAAAGTGGAAGCAGGGAAGAAATCTGGGAGGAACAAAAATCTGGAAAAAAATTACGTGGGCTGGAAGTGGTGACATCATCCTGACATCTGAGTTAAGAAAGAAGAACACACTCACAGGTCTGTCTCTTTCCTTCCTTCCCTCTCTCTCTCTCTCTCTGGCTGTCTTTCTTTCTCCTATCAGGTATGAGGTTCCCCAGAGTTTCCTGAGACCCCGGTTCCTGAGCTGCACAATAAGCAGCAGTGTGTGTGCAGTGTGCAGGTTGACTCACAGACGAACGTCTATTTCTGAATCCTGCGCAGATCCCGAGCGCCACCGCCTTTACTCCGGGTTCTCAGCCTCCTCGCGCTTACGTGTCATAAAAAATACATGTGCTGCGAACAGCCTGGCCATTTGTCTGAGGTTTTCTCCTTTAACAACAAGTTTCTGAAGGATTCCCTCATTCAACCAAATTTTGTAAAACTATTTTACCTTCATTACTTATTTATTTCAGAGTTGCTGCGTTATTGATCGTAGAACAATTTCTTGTTAGAATGTCTGTTGCATTATATAACTTTTCCATTTCATGATAATAATAATATATAGAGCATCGGGCAGTTTAATGCACATTTTAATGCAATATGATGACGATCAGCGTGTCTTGCCCTCGCTGCGCTCATTCTGCGGAATTCTGCTGGGATTTTCTGCTCTTCCGGAACACATTATAAAATCGAACCCACTGTTCAGCGGCCGGGTGAATCATCGGGGAAATACACGTCTCAATCAATAATCAACAGATAGAACGTTTTCTCTTGCACGACTGTTGCATCAGTGAAGTGAAGTTAAACCGAATAGAAATGTTATTCTTCTTCCTGGGTCTCTAAGGGAAGAATGAAATCGCCCGCGTGATTAATAGCACACGTAATAGCACATGTAGCATCGTTCAATTCAGCACGATTCCGTTCTACGCGAATATGTTTTACATCTTTTGGGGGATGAGTGAAATACATCGGGAAACACGAATGTTTTATGACAAAAATATAGCATCAATGACATTCGAATGAATTAATAAGGAAAGTCAGGAAGTATGAATTTAGATGAAGTGAAGGAAAATAAATCAGAAAGAAACATGGTCACCAAATCGCCTGGGGAGTGTGAGTTTGAATCCTGACGCTGCTGGACCAGGACTCAGTGTTGGAGACGTGTTCTCCGATGTCAGTTATTTGGAACTGAGCAAGCTTGGTTGAATGTAGCCTGTGTTTAAAAAGGTGCAGTTTGCTGGCTTCAAGTGTGAGTTACCTAAAGGAAGAGCTACAGTGAGTCTCATACATATGAACATTCGAGTTACGAACTTTCGAAGATACAGACATGATTGATCGCGGAAGATAGATCACATGCCAAGCGGAGATAAAGGTGAAAATAATTGAGAGAATGAAATGAGATGAAAAAGATGGCAGACACTGCTTGATTCTAAAGAACAAGAAAAGATCATGGAATTTGTAAGTTTTATACTGTTTATAGAAAAGTGTGTTAGTATTCTAGTACCTAGACAATGTTTGTTGGACTTACGAACAAATTGGACTTACGAACAAGCTCTCGGAATGGAACCTGGGGGCCTTAGTGTATTCAACACTACACTGGGGTTCAAAAATAAAGGAAAAGGAAGTAAACTATTTGGAATTGTATTTTGTACCATCAATCTGTCAGGGTCGCCCCCTAGTGGCCGGCAATTGCGTGGACCGTTTGTGACCATCCTCTGGTGCCACACCGCTGTTGGGAACACGGTGTGTCTGAGGGATCGCTTGTCTAAAAATGCTATAAATACACCACAAACAAGACCCGCAGTGTGTCAGTGACACTAATAGCTGAGTAATGTACACTAATGGAGCTTTTATAGTTTCTGTGTTGAAGCTTCCATTAACAACAAAATCACAGAGTACAGAGAGAAAACTGCAGTCGAGCTCATTCTGTCTGCACACTACAACATCTTACTTCGAGCTCTTGGAGGAGATCCAGATCGTTCTGTGAAGCTGAAAATTACACTAAACTGGAATTGGTGTGAAAAAAAAAAAATCTTTAAGCAAGTTGCGAAAATGGACCACAGCACTGAAAATGTTCTAAACTGCCCTTTTACAATATTGCTTTAATATCTGAACGTTCATGTTTTTGCCTCTGAGCTTAGAAAAGTCAATAAATTGGATGTGAAGTCTAAAAAGTTTGTATGAAAATCTGTTCTTCCATCTGCAGAAGGACCTCAGGCTGTTACGAAGTCTAACCGTAATCCCTCCAGTGCTAAAGAAGAACATCTACATCCTAATCAGCTGAACAGCTTTCACTCAAGATTGGAAAGGAAAAAAGTCTTCTACCTCCACCTACGCCTGCTCGCGAACGCTTGATTTGAAACGTCTATTATCAGTCCGATTCCAGAGATCCAGACACCTGCTAGAGTGATTACACACCGGCTTGCTCGAGCCTCCGTAATCACGAAATGTTGTGAAAGACTGCTCTACCTCAAAACCATCATCTCTCTCTCTCTCTCTCTCTCTCTCTCTCACACACACACACACACACACATATACACACACTTGTACTTGGTTTGTTTGTGGACTTGAACTCTACCTTCATCACTCTTATCCCTGAAGCAACTGGTTCATCAATTTCCTGTCTAGCAGGAAACAGGATGTCAGGTGAATGACTATGTTTTCCTCCACAAAGCTCCTCCACGAGGTTGTGTGTGCATCCTCTCTTCCTCTGAATGATTCTCAAGGTCTGATGACGCGACCACGCCGCTAGGTTTCATTTCAGATGTTATGACTCATTAGGATGGAGGAGTTCTCTTGTAATGAAGAGCTAATACAGAGAATCTGCTCATCGACATAGCTGCGAACTTTAGAGGTTACACGTGAGTTATACGTGAGGCGGAGTTTGTCTAAAAGAGGGGCGTGTCTTATTTATACTTAATTTGGCTCTGAGAATGAAAATCTTTGCATAATAACAATTGATGTTTATTTTTTAACAGACTCCAGTATAGGCCTCTGCCAAATGGTTGAGGTGTTGCTTTATGGTGAAAGTATAACCACATTTACAAATTTGTTGTTGTTGTTTTTTTTTTGCAGTGATGCAACGGCACACATGTTTCTAGGCAATAGCTCCAGTTTACTCCTCAAAGTATACTGCAAAGCAATTATTTAAATACGCAGCATCATCTGGTGGATTTCTTTTTCACATGGAACACCTCAACCGAGTGGTAGAGATGGCTCGATCAGGTTAAGTTTGACACATTTTAAAAAAGATATAGTGTGATTTAAACAAAATGTTAAAGTAAAACATTAAAGGGTTGAATTTAAGCACATACTGTAAATTGTTTGATATGGGGCCAAGAGAGGAGCAAGATTAAATTTGTTGCCCCCATTTGAAACTTTAAGGCAATGTTTTACGCTGAAATTTATGTTACACTAAACAGTACTATGGAATGCCAGCCAAGTTCAATATTAAATATGTAATCATGACACCTTTTTTTTCCAGATCTCTGTTCTTTTGCAGCTCAGAACATTAGGTATAGTATTTTACCTTCACCTGAGCTTTACATGATATATAATAGGATAGTGAGATGTGATCAAGTGGTAATCTACTGTATGCGCTGGTGAATAAACACTCTGCAAGCCATTTACTTCAATTAAACCATTAATTATTGTGAAATCTAAAAATACACTATTCATGCAGGCATTTCCATTTCCTAGACTCTATTTCTAGATTATTTTTCAAGTTTAAGTTGAAAAGAAAAAGCTTGTGTTTAAAAATGCTGGTTTAGATACTAATGTAAACCATTGTCTCGCAAAAATATGGTGACGTCACAACCAAGCACAAGTGAATTTTATTCATATTCTAAATAAGGGAATAAACAAAAGATACGTATAATTACATAATTTTTTATTACATAAAAAACATTTACATCTAGCCCAGCACTTAGTGCTAAACACTCTGTGGTGGAAACTGCGGAGACAATCGTGTCCCTTCCCTTAGAGAAATATATTGTTTAACGGTCAGCAGAGCAGAACCACACAGATTTCCTCCAGTAGGATCCGGAACAGAAGCATTAACACAATCACAGAGAAGGCCCTGCAGCGCTGGTTCTTTCTATCACAGCTAAAGAAAATTGAAGCCACTGAAACAATCATGATGTTGTCCATCTCTGCCTGACTCGACTCGGCAGGTTTGCGCTCTGAGCGTAAGCTATAGTGCATTATATACAGTGCAGACCTGAATTCATCAGAGTGAGGGTGTGGCAGACTCTTTACACCTGTACCCTTTAGTAAGAGACACACAGCTTCAATCCTCAGGCCACCGATCTTTCTGAACATCCAGAGAACACACACCAAGATATATTTTTTTAGAACACAAAACATATAAACTGATCAGATGTAACATTAAATCCATTAACGTCCAAATGACCTACCGTACGTTTTGGGTTCTCCTTGTGTCACCAGGGTGGCACTGGTATCTCATGGCACTGCATTGGGACGTGCTCTGGTGCCTGGCACAGGGACGTTGGCGGCAGAACCTTTGGGTGCTGTGGGTTGTGGGGATAATCCAATGCACTGTATGGGGCTTGATCAGATTAGGATCTGTGGAGTTTGGAGGGTGGGTCTTGGGGTCTTTGCCTGTTGGGCCCCGTGCACAGTGGGCTGTGGTGCACTGGAGGCATTGAGCTATTTTTTTTTGTAAATTGGTGGTGCATTGGCTTTTCTGTGGGATCGGATCAGATGCCCTGGCCTTTGGTCCGCGCAGGCATGGCGGGGGAAGCCTCGGGTGCCCATGATCCTCTCACTAGTTTACTGGTGTTGCCTGGTGGTGGTGTTTATGCTATGGCTAATTGGTGTCTATGTTATAATACTGCATTTTGCCAATGTTTACTGTTTTTCTGCAGCTTTTAAACAGTTCTTCCTCCACTAGTCTCTCACTTTTTTATCAAGAAACCACAAAGCGTAAACTGCTCTTCTCTGAAGATGTCAGCAAAACGCATTGACTGTTGCGATGTGCTGACATTTCCTTTCATAAGTCCTTGAAATTACCCAGCTGAGCATTTACAAACATTTGGTCTACAGATGGAGGACTGGACTACGCCTCAATGGCCCAACCAGAAATCTGTGTGTGATGCCTAATGAGTGTGCAAAAGGATATTTTCCACATGCTTCCTTTTCATGTGCACAGATTAACAAAATCCAGTTTGGCCATGTTCACGCACCTGAGGGTAAAATGATATTAGCTTGTTTTTATTTATGATAAATAAAGAATGTATTTGTTGTATTCTTATACATTCTTCCTCTCTTATTTGAGTTTTTCACACATACACACACAGGCACACACATATTAAGGGAAAGACTGTTTTATTGGAAGACTTAACAAGGAACATCTCTAATGACACTAGCGTAAGCGCATACTAGCGGTATCACCGCTGTAAAGTAAAAATAAATTAACCTGAACTTTACCCTAAAAATAATCGCAATAGAGCAGTGTTTCTGTGTAGAGCAGAGAGAAAGTGTGTGTGTGTGTGTGTGTGTGAAGAGGCACAGTGTCCAATGTCACGTGCAGACAAACTAGGGCTGATACATAGGGAGAAAATGTATCTTTAACCTCTCTAATGAGACTTTCTTTTGCTTTACATAAGTGCTGTACACACACACATACAGACACAAAATAAAAGATGTTTTACGCACACACAGGTGGTCACAGTGTTATAGTAAACTGTATACGCGTGCACGAATGTTGATATATGCGCACTAAGATCCAGCAGGGGAGTCAATTACCCACAATTCCGCAGCGCAAGAAAGAGAAAAAACCATTGGCCCAGTTGTGATCATGTGACACTTAACGTCAAACAAGAAGCGCATGCTTCATATTCATGATACTCGGTACTCATAAACCAAGACTTGTTCGTTTTCCAAGTCAAAATTTATAAAACATTTTTGCTTGTCTTGCGGAACACTCACAAACCCCGTTACTCACAATCTGAGGTTTCACTGTAATCATATTTTTTCATATAAAAACAATCTAAACATTTATAAAAGACATGTAAATGAAGTTAAATCTAAAATAAATAGACATTAACCTCACTTAACCTTAATTTATGATTCCTCTCTGGACCGGCTGCTTTAAAAACCAAACACAAAGTGGTTTCCTTTTCTTCTTGATGTGCTCCTTAATTACATGTGGCGCAAGTTTTATTAAGCTGCTAATCATTCTTATATAGCGTCGTATACTTTATAATCCTAAATATTTTGCCCCATCAGTTGTTTTGGTTTCGCATTTAACTCTTGCGAGACTTTCTCTCCATATCACAAGGGGAATCGAGATCATGCAAGGAGGTCAGCTGACCACGTTTAAAGAGAAACTGACACTCCATAGTTGTTTGTATGCATACATACCTGTCGCCATTAAGACTGTGAATCCTTCTGTCTCTTCGTGGATACATCAAAATTAGATTACTCACAACTGGGACATTATTACAAGACAACGTTTATCATCATTATGCTCCCGGATTGACTCATAAAGCCGGTGATGCAGATACAATACACCCCGCCCACCTAAATCACCCCCCCCACACCCGCCAAAACAAACACGCATACAGTATACAGTAATAGACATCCATTCACATACACAGTCGTATTTCGTGCCCTGCAGTGAGACACATTTGGGGTTGTTATATTGAGTGTTGTTTTTTTGACCAGCTTCCAAATAATAAGCGAAACCGGAAGTACTTCAATTTAATTCAATTAAATTAAATTTTATTTATATAGTGCTTTTAATAATGGTCATTGTCTCAAAGCAGCTTCAAAAAATAAAATAATTTTTTAGAAAAGAAAATATTTGGAAGTGTGTATGTGTGAGAAAAATGTGTCTAGATAATAATTAGATGAATGAATGATGAATGAAATGTCTCTGATGAGCAAGCCAAGGGTGACGGCGACAGTGGCAAGGAAAAACTCCCTGAGATGGTAATAGGAAGAAACCTTGAGAGGAACCAGACTCAACAGGGAACCCATCCTCATCTGGGTGATAACGGATAGAAATAACATCATGTGTGTTATGCAGGTGAAAGTTCAATATAAAAGAAATTCTTTAAATTAACATGAAGACCAGTTCAGCACAGGGATTTCAATTTGATGTTCAGCACTTGATGTATGATTTCAATTTGATTCTCCAGAGATGGCAGGGATTTAAAACCAGATCTAGCTCTGCAAACCCTCAAGAGACATGGAATTGAACTGGCCAGGGAAAGTGTTTATTTTCACAGAAGGAAAGAACGTCAGACCTGTAGAACCCTGGATTGTTTGCACACAACCAGGGATTATCCTAAGACAATGGGACCTTTCTCTGTTAAATAAATAAAACGTAAAGGTCACCTTGAAGGTTAGACATAAAAACTCCATTTTGCCTTAAACAAACGGGGGAACAGTTTACTGCTTGGATATTAAGGGCTCGCTGACGGATCTCCAAGGGGCGTGCATGACATTCTCCTCTTCCACAGCATTCATGAAGGCAGTGACAGACTGCAATTGGTTAGGAGAATTCCCCCAGGACAGAGTAAATAGGATTTCGAGTCGGCCGTCTCGATGCTCACCAGAGACTTCTTCTGCTCTAGTGAGATTTTTTTTGCTCCTGAATTCCAAGCCATTATTATTTAAAGCCTATCTCCACTACAACATTTGCAACCACAAAAATACCATCTTGCCTCTGTAATTCTATAACTGCGCATCACTTGTCTCTTGACCAGATGATTAAAGACCTGACACGACTGTAAGGTGAATGTTCCTCTGTTCCAGCGGTGGCACAGTTCGTCCCGAGAGCCATCAGATGATGAATGCGACCTGAGCGCTCTCTACAGAGAAGCATACGGCCTGAGACTCACAGATTAATGAACAGTGAGTCAGAAATGATATTTCCCATCGTATGGTCCTGACATTTCTTCAGGGTTCTGACAACACGATGGAGGGGAGCGAAGCCAGGTTCTGGCACTTCTAGAAGCAAAGACTTTGGGATTGTTGTTCAAAGCCAGAGTGACTGGGACTGTGGGGTCTGAAAAGCCTGAAGCGCTTCAGTCAGTAGGTAGAAAAGAGCTGAATGGGACTTCTTCTGGCTCAGTCTTGCTGTCAGTCACAAATCAGCAGCGGATGTAATAGAAGATGGCGGACACGGGGAACTATTACAAATAATAGTTTAATAAGGCAACTGAAAACTCCAGGCAGTTCAAAAAGCATTAGGCATAAATCATGTGTCAAATACGGACCCGAACACGGCCCACACGGGATCCGATACAATACCGAGACGGCCCGAAGTACCCATTACTCAAATTTACATCAGACGCTGTTGCTGGTTATAACAGACTCCGTGCAAGTCAGACTTGTTCGTCTAAAGGTTTTAGAAACAGGTTAAAATCCACTTAATCCAAATATTAAATTGTATTGCCTGCTAGAGACGACACAAACTCGCTAAAATTATACACACTGTTACTGTTCTAATACAATTCTTCGTATTTCACTGCTATTATGTATTTTCTATTAAAGGAAACTGGTATAGCCGGTATTACAAGTTGTTCCACCAGAAGACTTTATACAACCATTACATACATGTTCTGCAAGTTTTGACCCATTTTGATCTTTGAAAAACACACTCATACACGTTACATTATTGTTGCCTAAAATTGTATGATTTTTGCCCAAAGTGGTCCAAAACTTTAATTACTTGTTTTTTTTCTCCCATGTACAGTAGCTGTAGAAAGTTGTTCTGACCTTTTTACTGTACATGTATATTATTTATATATATTGATCAGAAAATGGTTTTGGTTGGGAATCTTGATTAAACTTGTAGATTGGCTTGTCACTGGTTTTAAAGGGGACGATGTCGAGACCTGTCCATGTCCCCGGAATAACGGTACAATCCTGCCTGTGCAGGTTATTGCGAGCAAATGCAAACACTGCAACAATTGACTAGTAACACATCAATTCCCAGAAAATGTCCACACAATCAACAAAGATCAAAGAATAGTGTGTGCATGTGTGCATGTGTGTGTGTGTGTGTGATGTCATTAATGCGTTGTCTCCTATCTGGCTGAAGAGTTGTGCTAATTGCAATCAGCTGGTTTGGTTAATGAGTTGAACAGATATGAGTCAGGACTTTTACGTTCTGAAGCCAGTGTGTCCACCTCTGCAGAAAAATGCCTAAATTCCTAAATGCCCAAGTTCTGTGACCGATTTATTTCTGTACATGACTTTCAGGAAGCGATCGATCAGGCATGGAGTGAGCGAGTGACACCAGCGAGGTCTTTCTGACTCTATGACCAGCCTGATCCAGGAGGATTTGAAGAATAAAGAACTTCATACTACATATTGACTGCCGTAGAGTAACTTTACTGAATAAAATGACTAATTATTATAATTATCTTGAATGTTGTTATAAAAAAAAAAGAAAATTGAAAATGTCTTAAAATGTAAAATTTCACTTTTAACTCAATAATATATTATTTGCGGTACATTCTGTGCCCACTGAAGACAAGTACGTTCATCAGTATCAGATTTTCTCTATCAAGGCAAGCATGTTATAAAATCACACAAACAATATGCTTCACTTTGTTTAAAAATTATCATAATGTCGCCAGGTCAATCATTTATACCTGTTTTAATCTTTTTATATATATATATATATACTCAGCAAAAAAAGAAACGGCGCTACAGGGAGACAGGAAGGACGGCTGATCATCCTCGCAGTGGAAGACCACGTGTAACAACACCTGCACAGGATGAGTACATCCGAATATCACACCTGCGTGACAGGTACAGGATGGCCACAACAACTGGCCGAGTCACACCAGGAACACACAATCCCTCCATCAGTGCTCAGACTGTCCGCAAGAGGCAGTCCATGAGGAGGAGATGCACTGCAGTACTTCAAGCAGCTGGTGGCCACCAGATACTGACTGGTACTTTTGATTTTGAGCCTCCCTTCATTCAGGGACACATTGGGAAACATTTTTAGTTTATGCCTTATGGTGTTGACTCTTTTAGTGTTCATACAAATATTTACACATTAAGTTTACTGAAAGTAAAAACAGTTGAAAGTCAGAGGACGTTTCTTTTTTTCTTTTTTTGCTGAGTATATATATAAGACTATGTCGTTAATTCTAATAGTTTTTATTTATTATTTTGTTATATATAGTTTAGCATAAAAACAGTTAGCACTTCAGAAGGTGCAGTTTACTGTAAATGTACTTTGTGGATAAGAACACACACACACATGTTCTAGTTCAAGTTTCTCTAATACAGGTTCCAGGTAAATGTAAGCCTTAGAACTCATAACCTGAGTTTGAAGCTACTAAAAAAAGTAACTGTTTCAAGAAATGAGACGGTTTTAACAGTAAAATTAGAAATTATGCCTAATTGCTCTAGGAATTCTGTCTAAAGTCCCAGATCTTATAAACAGGGAGATATTACAACGTTATGTAGGAGTATAAATCTTCTAAGTTATTTTTCTTTCACACCCCACAGCTCTTTGCTCAGGTAGTGTGAAGTGTCATGAACCTGAGATATTAGCGAGGTGGTGAACACTGCAGATTCTCCTAAACAGTTCTGCTCTAATGGAATAAATGCGAATCGAGTTCATTGCTGTTCGCTGTTAGTAAAATGTTTGTCGCATTTATCTTCAATAAATAAAGTAAATACAGCACGTCAGTCTGTTGGGTGGCACCTGGTGTCAGTCATGATGCGTTTCCTGGGTTTTATTTCTGATTGGTGAAGCTGCGTGACTGCGCACTTCAGGATACACATCTGAGGTTCAGCACTCAGGAGGATCCGCTTCAGAACCCGGTTTATATCCCGAGGAAAAGATCCGCGCCGAGCTTTCAATCTTCACGCTTTTCTATGATTCCTTGTGTTCGCCTCCTGAGAGCGTGTGCAGAGCGTGACAATCACATCTCCAGAATTCAGGAACTGCATCCTTGTCACGCTCTGAAAGCTCGTACACAATGCTGCAATGCACCGTGGGCGGTTTGTATAAAAAGCACAAAGAACTAATATAACTAAAAGGAAATTTTAATAATTATTATAATTATCACAAACGTGCTGTCTGTCTTGTCTTCCGTATTTAGTTGATCTGTTTCGTAGTTCACCTCAAACTGCTAAAGCTCTCACTTAACACTGACCTTATCTCCAGTTTTCCAGTTATTATATCTATATATCTTCCACTTGCACACTAAAACCACTCTGAGACTTGCTTTGGGCGGCGACGTATCTTATCTCATCTTATCAACTGGTCTTAAACAACTTTACATTTTCCAGCTCTGCTGTTGCCTGAAGCTTGTATATATCATTATTTGCAATTCAGAGCAAACAGACAGCGGGTCTGCTGGAAATGAAATAAAACTGCCCTGAAAAAAGCAGGGAAATTAAACACACACACACACACACACACATTTGGCTCACATAAAACTGAGTTGTGAATTTAGAGAAGATTTCATTAGATACACAAAACTGCAAAAGTGCGGGAATGTTTAATGTGGTGGTTTGGATTCGTAGACTTTATTGATTACTTTGCGCTAAATCATTCGGAGTGGACGAATTCCAAACATAAGTGGATTCCTTTTATTCTTTTTTTATATCTATGAGTGAACTAATACGTTTCAGCAGGATAGCCGCGCTCGACTCCACCACCTGCTGCACTACACACATCCCCTTCAACAAGCTCTAAATAAAGTTCAGGGCAAATCACCGTGCTAGCTAACTAGATGCTAACCTTTATTATGTTACAGGCCAACTTCTACTTCAGGCTAATTGATAAACGTATCCTCTAACCTGTCCACACCTGCTCCATGAGAACTTTAACAGCCAGTAAAATGATCGCTTCATTAGCAGATGTGAATATGATCCGATAAAACCTTCACAAACACCACAGCTAATCCACCCTCATGCTAACACTAAAACAGATTTCTCAGAACACTGATTTGGTGTAAGATCAGTTTTAAGACCCAGCCCTTACTGTACAGTACAATTCACACATTTCTATCTTAATATAAAGGTCAGATGAGGCAATCACGGAATATGAATCTGGAATGATTGACAGCTGTGTCCCGCCCCCTTTCCACTCTTTCACACTTCCATTTTCCTCGATTAAAAGACTTCCTTTTGTCACATAAACAAGAATATTTTCTTGGATTTTAAATAGAATTTCTTTCGTGTGTTGTATATTCCACTCAGCTAACATTATATAATCTTATACGAGTGTTTGTTAACATCACTGAGCAAGTTTTTCTGTTTTCTGTAACAGACAAGCGGCAGCTCTGTGTACAAACACACACACACACACACACACCGTCTGTAGTTTCCATCTCAGACATTCAGATTTTACTGGAAATTTATCACACAGATAATCTATTAAGCGAGTTCCTAGAGATCCTAATCACTGAGGTTGCCAATACTTATGGAGCGTACAGTACTTCCCTCCTCCTGAGGGTGCACCTGTTATGAACCGAACTTGGCAGTGCGCGGTTTCAGGTTTTATTCCCAACTGCGCCATTTGCCGTCCATAGCGGGGGGTCCCCATGGATGGAGGGGTCTCTCTCTCTCTCTCTCTCTCTGTCTCTCTCTCTCTCTCTCTCTCTCTCTCTATCTGTCTCTCTCTCTCTCACTCTCTCTATCTGTCTCTCCCGCGCATTCTCTCACGCCTGTTGCTATGCAACACCGCAGTCAGTCAGTCAAGCATCTTTATAGTACTGGTTATTAGGAGCGAGTGTATGAACGGATGGAAAAATGCAATGTTTTCTCATTGGAATCAAATCAAAGGAAGCAATCTGTTCTCTGAGACATAATTTGATCAAACAATCCCGATCCTTGAACATGGAAAAAGGTGAGTTAGTTACCTGCTATTCAGTCTTCACGTCGGTGTATCCCATGCACAGCAATGTAATAACGTGTGGTCCAGCTGTTCATGATAGAAGTTCAGATCATTATAAAATTCAACTTGCCCAAAGCATCAGGGTTTCGTTTCCCTGTTCCCCCTGCTTGAACTCCGACATTTCAGGACATGCTTATAACCAGCAACTATTAGTGGTAATAGATATAGTTTAAATTATAGTTTACGTGAATTAAGATGAATTTCAAAATGAAGTCAAAATATAACCATAAATGACGATCTTTACTGTAAACAACCTTCCTCACACTACTGTGTGTGTTTTGTTTAGTTTTTTGCTTCAGTCACGTCCCTGCAGAACAGTTCTCCTGATTTACGGCCGGGCCTGATTGTTTGCCCACAGCAATGCCAGCAGTTCCTTCATGAGGCCGGAGGATAAAATCCATGACATGCATTAGACCTAAAATATGGCAGGAAGATAAATGATATGAATCGTCCGCTGCTGCTGCACTCGAGCTACGCGATAAGGCCAGGTCTCGACCCAGATGAAGCGGGTGTAGGTAAAGTTCACATTTCTTCACACACTTCTCATGCTACTCCAGAACGTCATTTCATATGTCGCGCATTTTATATTTGTTACCTGATGTTAAACCCTTATTTGCACTGCCGCTATGAAGCGAGTGTAACTAGCACCTGGGAAGGAAATGATATTTCAAAAATAAAAAAAAATAAATAAAAAACAATAACTTTTCTTTTAACTATACTCAAGTGTCCAAAGGTAAACATGATAAACTTGACCATAAGGCCAAATGCCATAACCAGTTAAAGCTAAATACCAGACAAATCTTAAATTTGGTTTGCTAGTTACATAACCATCAGCTAAAATTCAAGATGGATTAAATTCTAGGTTTGTGAGTTAGATAATGTCCTCATAATCCATTTTGGTATCAATGCTACATTTTAGCAGAAAAACCCTAGTTAATCGAACAATTAAAAAAAGTAGCTAGCTAATTAATCATCTAAAAATGTATCTAGCTAGGTAGTTAAACAAGCTATTTTACAACAAATAGCTAATGAACAAACTAGCTAGAAAGTAAAAATTTATTTCAATTGAGTTTTATTCGTACAGCTCTTACAACAATGGTCATTATCGCAAAACAGCTTTACAGAATCTATTGAAATTATTCAAGGTTGTATGAAATCATGAGTGTGTGTAAATCAGAATGATCAGATCGTCCCTGATGAACTAGCCGAGGGTGACGGTGCTGAGGGAAAAACTCCCTGAGATGGTAATAGGAAGGAACCTTGAGAGGAACCAGACTCAACAGGGAACCCATCCTCATCTGGGTGATAACGGATAGCAGGGATTGATCTGCACTCATACTGTGTGTTAGGAGGCTGGAAGTTCAGTATAACAGGAGATGTGGAGAAGAACATATGGAGTCCAGTTGGTTATTGGAGGCTCAGGTAGACTGTAGAAAACTCCAGTCCTGAACTATCGAGCGACTGAAGTCACGAGTCCTGACTGTCTGTATCAGCCGGGGACTGTCTTTATGGTAATGTGGAACCGTCCCCAGTCACCACACGCATCTCAGACAGACCACACGGGGCGTCTATGTGACCAGATCTCCAACCAGAAGTGGGAATTAGTTCATTTAACAAGCTTATTTTTAAAATATTGACCGCTAGCTATCTTTTATTTACAAATTAAAAATATTGAGATTATAATTCATGACTAGTACATTTTTCTAAAATTACAAGTATTTCTAGTTCAACACAATTCCGTTTTTCTTTGAAAAGAGAATTCTAACTAACAATATTTCATTTTATTTCTCTTTGAGCTCAGAGGAAAATTTTACTGCTCAAACCTTGCTCTCTTTTATAACTCATGATACAGAATTTCAGCCTATTTGTCTGAAGACTGCAACAACAAACACGCCCGTCCCAGGAGAAATATCTGTCATTTCAGCCAGCAGCTTTTTAAAGGGTCTGGTTGCAAACTTAACACCTGACCTGAGCCCTGGGGCTCGAACCAGGGACCTCCCGTTCAGCAGTCTAGCACCTTAACCACTGCGCGACCATCCTCATATAAACCCTACGCCAGCGTTTGCCAGGTGCAGCTGGTCAGGGCCTTAAAATTGTTATTTCCCATAAGGCTCAGAAAAAGTTCTAAAAAAGTAAAGAAATTTTTAAAGTTTCTTTTTGTTGCTTATTGTTATTACTCACTCACTCATTCGCTATAGCGCTAATCCAGTACATTATCCTGAAGCGGGGGGCCTGGAGCCTATCCCAGGGAACACCCTGGACAAGGTGAAAACCAACCCATGGGGCACATACATAATGTACAACAATGAGTTTGGAAACACCAATTAGCCTAATCTACATATCTTTGGACTGTGGGAGGAAACCGGAGTACCCTGAGGCGGGAATCGAACCTGGAGGCACGAAGCCACACTGCTCATCACTACGCCATTTAAGCTTTATTGTTATTAATGATACCAAAAACTATTTGTCAGTCACAGCTGCAGATTAAAGAAAAATACGAGCGTCTTTATTATGAAACGTGTGAATGAATAGTAATTTTATTGCACTACAATAACCAGTAAATCACTTTTGTTTATATCTTACAATGTAGAATTTATAGACCTAATACATAACAAATCAGTCATAAATAAACAATTATAATAAAGTTTTATTAAGTAGTACATGATCTGAAGCTGAATAATGTCTAGTACAATACTTACAGTTATTCACAGAAAATATAATTTGAGCTCAGCCTACAATCAATCATCTGTTCATTCAGCCTGCAAACATAATACAAAATTAATCATTAAAAATTTAATTGCGCGGATAATAATAAAGTCAGATATCGCCGAGGAAAAAAGAAACAGTGGAGTCTGGATGAGAGTTGAGCGAGCGCTTGCGGGGAGCTCTTTATTCGCTCTTCATTTTGAGCTCAGCACGAGAGGCATGAATGATGGAGGGATGAGAATAGATGGAGTTCATATAGAGAGCGTTCTGAGTTCTCTGCATGAGAATGAAAAGAGGTGGAAAAGTTGAGAATTATTATAGAGCAGGGAAAACTTCTTTCTAAAGAAAAAAAACAAGTGAGAGGAGAAAGACAACCTCGTCTCATTTTGGTTTCATTCAGACCTCAGTGTTGTCTAGGAGACGTAAATGATGCATTTTAAAAGCTCTTTGGAAATTTTTTTTTTTTTTTCTCTGGGAAATCTTATAAAGATAAAAGTTGAACATTTGCAAATAACAAAAGATCCTCAGGCAATTTGTGATTCAGAACACGAACAATGTACCATTATTTCTCCAACTCTTTCACTCTCCGATGCATCGCTGATTTCACGTTTTTGTGAGTTCGTAAAGTAAAATAATTTATGTTTAAATGTTGTAAGAAATCTCTTCCAGAAATGTTTCCAGATAGAAGAGGTAATTTTTCTGTTTAAGCATTGTAGGAATGTACAGCGTTTTCCCAGGAGACCTAACTTTGTCATTTCCTGCCTAGCTAGAGGATGATCTGATGTTAGCTGATCATTTTTTTTTTAGATTCGACTAAGTCAATAAAAAATATTTAGAAAACATTTTCCTGCAATTCCATAAGTATAAAATTTCTCAGTGAAGTTAAAGGACATTCAGAAATAATAAAATAAAACACATGCAGTGCTCGGGATTGTTTATGCGTCATGTCTTCTGTTTAGAGTAAACTATCACATGTGAAGAAGAACATATTTAATTTTATTTTATTTTAATCAGCGTAAATCATATTGTTTCTGTTCAGAACATTCAAAAATGAAAAATCTCAAGTAAAGAATTTTTTAATTGAATTATCTGGCTGGTAAAATCCTCATTGTCTCATCATTGTGTAAGAGTGAGGATTTAACTATTTTCTTTTCTAATAAAATTCTTTCATTTTTGTGAAGCTCCTTTGAGACAATGACCATTGTTAAAAGCGCTATATAAATAAAATTGAATTGAATTGAATTGAATTGAACTAGCCAGATCATTCAGTTAAATTGATTTAATTTTTAATGAATTCATTAAATTTAATAAACTTAAATTCTACTAAATCATTAAAAATGGTTGCTTTTAAACAATGACTTTATTTTTAAAGTAGCAAATTTACCTTGATTAGCCAGCAAAGACAAAAGAGGACTATTCCCTAATATATTCTGTTCCAATATATATTTAATTATTAGTTAAAGTCACCTGCACATCATTTTATGACACTATCTCATGTGCTTGCAACATTAGCACTGAACGAGCTTAAGCTAATGCTAATGCAACATTTGTACAGCGTCAGAGGTAATCACGCTTGTTTTTCTCCTGAATTGGTTGTGAAGTCCACCTTCATACACTCTGCATGTGACAATAATCATCAGAACAGAAGCTCTCGGTCACTGGGTTCCTCTTCTATCTGTGTGAGAACGTGTCACGTGATCCTGTAGGTCATCAGATGATCTTTCTGTTTTCACCTCCAACATAATTATTAACGAAAATACACAGAGGCCTAATGTCGGGTAACGCCGCTCCCGCTGTCCGCTGCTGTGAATGATGTCATAATGTGAAGTCACATGACTACAAAAGTTTAATTCATTACTTTCAGCAGGTCCAAACCCAAAACCAGTCCAACGCTCTTCAAGGGAATTAAGATCTAGGACACAAAATATACTGTGAAGAATTTCTCCCAGAAAAGTTGGCATTTGAAAATGTATTAGCACAAAGTAAACATGGAGGAAGAGCGAGATCAGGGTGAAGTTTCCTGGCTGGATCGATGATTGTTTAATGGCGATTGATGAACGCTGCGTAGATACAAAAAACTGCTGAATTTTATTCTCTCCAGAGCCAGCAGTCAATGAGAGCACAGCTGTGTGTGTGTGTGTGTGCGCTGTCAGTGGGACTGAGGGATAGCTCAGTCGGTCTCTCCCTGTCAATCTGAAGCCTTTCTTTAAACTTGATTATTGCCCTCTCAGGTTCACTCCTAAACTCATGCACAAGCTGTTGGTTAAAAATCTAAAGCAGAGCACTATGGGTAATAATTCATCCAAAAATCTGGGTTATGATGGAAAACAATCCTGGTTATAAATTCAATTCAATGAAATTTTTAAAAGCTCAATTAAATATTAAGATCGCCAAAAGGGATTCCCAGGTGGAAGGAGACGCCTTCAGGTTAATCAAACATATTAAAATAAAATGGCATGACTTTGTCAAAATTTAAGTTTTCTATTAGTTAGCTAATGCTCATTGTGTTATGCTATTAAAGGAATGTTGATGAAATTAGGTCCTTATTAGCAATCTTGCCCTCATCTTCATACAGTCCCAGAAGGCCAGCAAAGAAGCCACTTCTCTCCAGGAGAAACATTAGGGACAGGCTGATATTCTGCAGCGCGGCACGGTGGTGTAGTGCTTAGCACTGTCGCCTTGCACCTCCGGGTTCGATTCCCCGTCAGGCTCGATTCCCTGTGTGCATGGAAGTCTGCATGTTCTCCCCTTGCTTGGTGGGTTCTCCTCGTACATTTTCTCCCCATGCATGTTCTCCCTGTGCCTGGTGGGTTCTCCCTGTGCATGTTCTCCCCGTGCCTGGTGGGTTCACACAGAGACGGGGAATCGAACACGGACCCTGGAGATTCAAGGCGACAGTGCTAACCACTACACCACCGTGCCACCTAGTGGTGCACAATAGTGTATAAATAACGAAAGTCAGGGTTGGCGTTGGTTTGCGTAGCTGCTGTATCATCATTATTATATCAGCGTCTCTCTGTGTAGCTGACGTTCGCTGAACTCCTTCTTCAACTTGAAAACCCAACTTTCTTACTAATTGCTCCGCAGAGAATAAGGACTACGGCAGAATGTGGATTTATTAAAAATCATTACCGTTTAATATGGCAGGTCTGCTATCACGGGATCCGGCCATTAAGCACAGGAGACGGAATCAAGACGTAACTTCACTGTGAATAGACTGAAGCGCTTCCACTTAATTACCGTGCCTTAGAGAGAGAGAGAGGAGTACTGTATCTGACAGGCTTTACCTTTTGTCTTTTATTTGATGTTCAATTTTATTTAATGTGTGATTTTGTGTGTGTCTCTGTGTGTGTGTGTCTCTGTGTGTGTGTGTCTGCGCAAGGACATCATCTCTACCAAGGAGTTTCCAGTAGACCTAATTGAGAAAGAACACATTGTCATAACAGACGGAGTTAAGTTTACAGCTCATAAGCTCTCTGCTCATGTTAGCTCTTAAACACACACACACACAAACAAACACACAGACACACACACACACACATCTTTGTACAGACCTCCTACTGATAATCTCACTATCCAAACAAAACAGTTTACTTCTAGGAATTAGTTTTGTTTAAAAATATATATATATTGTGTCAAATTGAAAGTATTTTTCCTAGTGGAGACATTTAGTCCCCTCGGAGATACTAAAACAACCCTGGATGATGTGCACCATCACAGATGTCCCCAAAAGTTTAAAAGCCTCGGGTCCCCATTATGTACATTCCTGGGAACTTACTGTATACCCACACACACATACATACATCCAGGGTCTTTATCACACACTCACATACACACAAACTCCATGAGTAACACACACACACACACACACACACACACAGCCGAACGGTCCCCACAAGGCCAAAATCCTCTGATATTTGCTATTTTGTGCAAGAACCAGTTGACCATGTGTGTGTGTGTGTGTGTGTGTGTGTGTGTGAGTGTGTGTTAGAGACTTACACATCCTAACAAGATAAAGACCCTGAATGCATGTATGTGTGTGTGTGTATACAGTAAGGTCCCAGGAATAGACATAATGGGGACCCGAGGCTTTGAAACTTTTGGGGACATCTGTGATAGTGACTCATCAGGGAGTTTTGACTTTGACAATTTTGTCAGAGAGATGTGACCTTGTGGGGACCCGCCAAATAGTCCCCGCAATGCCAAAACCTTTTCTTGTGGGGACATTTGTTGGTTTTGTCCACAAAACCAACCCACTCACACACATATAATATGGGTTGCCATGAGCAGGTCTCACAGTGACAGTTGCCTTCTTAGGAGGTGTTCAGGTGTGTGTGTGTGTGTGTGTGTGTGTGTGTGTGTGTGTGTGCACGTAGTGTACATGGGAATAAACAGCTGTATCCATGTAATGAGATAAACGATCTCCGGGGGAGTTTCCCCAGAGCCGCCCTACTCTACACTACGTTTCTAAAATTAAATATAAACCGAGGACACGATTCACCAGCTTTGATTTTTTAAGTCATTTACAATCGGTCAGTTGCGCAATAATCAGGTTTTTCAGTGATGGCAGGAAAATTTGTGTAGGGAGTGTTTGTTCTTTAAAGGTGTATTATACTGTACAGTCCGTATTAAATTATTTTACATATTAAATCTTTTTATTTAGTTATCACTGGTTCAGGAACGCTGAAGTAGAACAGTCAATAAGAATAAGCAAATTGTTTCTAATCCCGCCTTAATAAGGGATTATGCTGCTTAACTATGATGATACTACTTAACGACTTCATGCTGTGTCATGGAGAAACCTCACCGCACACAGCTGATACTGCTGTTGGTGTTTTATTCGGACATTTTGTTATACAGCGGATATTGTCAGAAAGCAGCCTCCAAGAATCCTGGGTCTAGAGTTCTTGAGAGAATGCCTCGGGCAGCCCTTAAGCCACCAGAGTGCGAAAGTCCCTGAGCATGGAGCAAAGCAATCGCTAACACAGATCATCATCAGATCTCTACTGGCTTTAATTGGCTCTGAGAAATTAACAGTACGTGTTCGATCTCTCCATACAATTTAATTGAGGAGATGCTGCAGAATCTGACATCATGAAGATATCACCTAATAAGGTACATCTAATTAAGCAATACCACACTAGCCCACACATATCCTTCTGAGCCTGGTGGAACCAACTAACCAAACTGGTGGAACTGGAGAGCAACAGTTATCGAGCGACAGTTATTGTAATTAACAGGAGGCGAGAGTGGTGTTAAACTCTTAGCGGTACTCTATATCCAGAAGGTGAGAAGAATAAACCATGGTGGTGGTGGACAGTCCTGAGAAACTCACCAGATTTACTTTAACTTAAGGGTACTGGGATCGAATCCCAAATAGTGTTATATGTTAAGCCAGTGCACTATGTAGGGTGTACAATCCACCTTGTTCCACACACCAAGTAGTGCCCTTGATCAGGGGTTAGAGAGGGATGTGGGATTCAGCCTTGTGTTAGACGCTAGTTAGCAGTGTAGCTAAGCGTTAGCCGTGAACAGGGCGACTCAGAAGTGACAGACTGTTCGGGCGGAACGAACTGTTATATAATACGCTTTAATTCCCATCCAAATGGAAAATAGCATTCAGGACATTGTATATTAAATATTCTCACAGCTAAATATGAGTTATAAACACTTTATGTATGAATACAACAGTTAATTGTTAGTTAATCCAGTGTTAGTTGCATGTAGTGTTGTTTGGATATCAGCAGAACTGCATGTGTATTTAAATGTGTGACTCGGAATATGCATAAATATTATACAAGCAAAAGTTAAAAATTAATTAATCTGTGATTTTAAGTCCATGCATGAGCTTTCTAAAAAAAAATTTTTTTTAAATGTAACAAAAGATCAAAACCTGATACTTTGTATTATTCTTACAACTGCTTTAAATAAACACAAGATTTGTACAGTTTGACATAGTTGTATATTTTTCCCTAATAAAATGTCGCTGTACTAGTAATCCTCAGAACATCAGAACATCCTTATCTACAGCATTAATGTATTCCTGTCCATTCGCCTCTACTTGTGAATTATTTATCTCCTTTTACTTATCGGATCTGTTAAGTGAAACTGTAGTGATATCTATAATAGATAGACGTCCATGAAGTCTCTGATGTGTGAGGATGATGACAGCTGCGATTGACAGACCAGAACT
Organism: Clarias gariepinus; assembly: GCF_024256425.1. Lineage (NCBI taxonomy): Eukaryota > Metazoa > Chordata > Actinopteri > Siluriformes > Clariidae > Clarias > Clarias gariepinus. The sequence goes on along the minus strand of NC_071117.1, from coordinate 28,841,929 downwards.
TTTCCCCATGTGACGAGGACATGCTCTGATAGAGACATTTTCACTCCCAGAACCTCAGGGTAAATCTCAGCGTCATGCTACCACCACCATGTTCCACAGTGTCTCCATTGGGTTGCTACCCAAATGTCCAGACAGTTCAGCGATCTTGTGTCCTACCTGAGCCGTGTCTCGTCTCCATTCTGATGTTTCTTCTGTGAGCAGCTTCTCATCATGCTTGAGCTCCATAACACACAGCTGCAGGGTTTTTTCTACCCCGTACCATCCCACGCCTGTCTGATCAAAGCGAGGACACTTTAATGACACTCACTACATTAGTGGAGAGAGTGCAGAAGAACTGATGAAGTACCATCACTCCACAGAGAGTCCACTTGACCAAAAGTAAAAGCCTCTCCCTTAGAAAGCTACTCTTGTGAGAGAAGAAAATGTTCTTTAAAGGCACTCTAGTGTGAAAAAAAAATATTCTGGATTTGAAATCTTATCGATTCACACACACGCTCTCTCTCTCTCTCTCTCTCTCTCTCTCTCTCTCTCTCTCAGACACACACACACACACAGAGTAAGATGGTCTTATTCTGCTACTAAACTCAGTATACATTATTCAGACGCTCGTCCCGGTCCATGCTGAGAATAAACGGAGACGGAGCAGAAGAAGATTCCTGCGGTCGGAGCGCTCATCCTGAGCAACACACACACCAGGGGAGGACGGAAAGGAAAAAGAAGAGAGAAAAACTTAAGAAACACTTCATGTGCTTTAATACTAAATTCCCACTCAATGCATATTTCTTAGAAGTGTTACCTTCTATTTCATGTGTGTGTGTGTGTGTGTGTGTATGTGGTCCCCACAAGGACAGAAATATCCGGTGATTCCTGACAAACTCCACTGAGGTACTCACAGGGCAAATTTTATCTAAAAAACATAAATAATTAAAAAAAAAAAAATTTAACGACTGCGGTTAATGAGGTAAAGTTTACCGTGGGATAGTTTTGCATTTAATGGCTGTATTTTTGTAATTACATCAGTTATGGGTCTTTATAAGGATAGTTAGACCTCAGTGTGTGTGTGTGTGTGTGTTGGCCAGCTGGCTGAATGTAACCCAGATTGGGGGGAGAAAGTTTCTTGCCAGAACATTGCTGAGTGGCCTGAATGTGTGTGAAGCTGTTAAATGCACTCTCACGCACACACACACACACACACACACACACACACACGCGTTCGTTTGAGACTTTTTTTGGCAGTGAGGGACGGAGGTTTGTTTAAAATGCTTGAGACTAAAAAGATTGTTCAATCAATGAGCATGAGCTCGCAGATTAAAGAGGTCAATGCAATTAGTGACGATTAAATCTTTTTAGAGCTAAAAAAAAAGTGTAGTGTCGCTGGTTAAAGCCCCGACTCTGATCTGTCAGCTAAAATAATTCTCCAGACTGGGAAAAGTAGGAATATCGGGGGCATTCAAAATGGTTCTTATTCTGATTTTTCCTTTGGAGACGACTTAACATCAACAACAACAATGTCAAACGCCAACACATGACTGACACCACTTAGTGGAAACGCACCACACTGAAAAGCAAAACCGTTGCTGCTCTGCTCTTTACGTGGCTCTTCTGTCTCTCCTTGGAACCAGCGTAGATTCACTTCCTCTACAGTAACTTTATTGTGAGAAGTAAGCGTAAGTCCTCATTGTGTTGTGTTTCATGCTTATCGCCATGTTGCGGCCACGTCACGCTAAAACGCGACCGCTGTCCAATCACAACTCAGGTGTTCCTACTGACGCCAGAACCATCACTGCTCCGAACTGCCACATGATACATTCTGAAACTTAAGTTAAAATATTTAGAAGGTTTTATCAAATGATAAAATTTAGTTAGTTAGTGAGGTAGTTATTTAGATAGTCAGTTAGTTAGTGAGGTAGTTAATTAGTGGGTTAGTTAGTTAGGTAGGTAGGTAGGTAGTCAGTTAGTTATTTAGTGGGTTAGTTAGTAAGTTAATTAGTAAGTTAATTAGTGAATTAATGGGTTAATTAGTTATTTAGTTAGTTAATGAGTTAGTGAATTAGTGGGATAATTAATTATTTACTTAGTCGGTTAGTGGGTTAGTTATTTAGATAGTCAGTTAGTTAGTGAGGTAGTTAATTAGTGGGTTAGTTAGGTAGGTAGTTAGTCAGTTCGTTATTTAGTAGGTTAGTTAGTAAGTTAATTAGTGAATTATTGGGTTAATTAGTTATTTAGTTAGTTAATGAGTTAGTGAATTAGTGGGATAATTAGTTATTTAGTTAGTTAATGAGTTAGTGAATTAGTGGGATAATTAATTATTTACTTAGTCGGTTAGTGAGTTAGTTATTTAGATAGTCAGTTAGTTAGCGAGGTAGTTAATTAGTGGGTTAGTTAGTTAGGTAGGTAGTTAGTAAGTTAATTAGTGAATTAATGGGTTAATTAGTTATTTAGTTAATGAGTTAGTGAATTAGTGGGATAATTAGTTATTTAGTTAATGAGTTAGTGAATTAGTGGGATAATTAGTTATTTACTTAGTCGGTTAGTGAGTTAGTTATTTAGTGGGTAAGTTAGTTAATGGGCTAGTTAGTTAATTAGTTAGTAAGTGAGATAATTACTGGGTTGGCTAGTTAATTAGTAAATTAGTGGGCTAGTTAGTTAGTTAGTATTCAGTTAGTTATTTGCTTCCACTTGACCTCCAAATCAATCCAGAGTTTTTCCTACTTATCATGTTTACTCCATCATGGCTGTGGTTTTTTCAAAGATGACTCCGCACTCATCGTTTTTAAGCTATAAGACAAAAACATGTGTGTCTTATGGCTTTAAAAAGGCAGCTCCTGTTCCAGCTCCATCTTCCTTTCAGCCTCTCAGCTGCGTCTCCAGCAGGTCCGAGGCCTGCTCCAGGGTCTCCTGCTAATGGGGTGTGAGTGGTAATAGCTCTACCGGGATCCTATCAGTGTCCAAACTACTACAGCAATGTCTTCTTGATTTGGAGGAGATCAGCTTCTCGGTGAGCTCAGGAGCTTTGTGGAGGAACTTGATTTCTCATCTTAAACTTACAGTGGAATCTTGGATTACAAGCATAATTCATTCCAGAAGCAGGCTCGTATTCCAAAACACTCGTAAACCAAATTGAATTGACAGATAAGTGTTTCTTTTTGTGCGCGCAGGCGTTTTATGTATGTGAAGCTAAAGTACCAGTACCATTAAACGCTGTACACACATGCATACAGACACAACATAAAATGTTTTACACGTGTGTACGGATGTTGTGGGGGAGGAGATAACGCACAAGAGAGAGAAAAACTGTTGGCTTAGTTGTGATCACGTGACACTCAGCGTCAAACAAGAAGCGCATGCATGATACATGATACTCGGTACTCGTAAACCAAGACTTGCTCGTTTTCCAAGTAAAATTTTTATTAAAAATCTTTGCTCGTCTTGCGGAACATTTGCAAACTGCGTTACTCACAATCCGAGGGTTTACTGTATTCTGAAACACATCAGCATTACAGGATGTACCTCACTCTTTATTCCTCACTCATGAATAACTGCTCAGTCCTTCTGTGTTGCTACATACAATCTCTGCCGTCACCTCCAGGTAAGAAAACTATGACCTTGGACCTGGAGACGCCGATTGTCCTCCTTAAACAACAGCTTGTAATAGCTGGAACGTTACTAACAGTCTGTAATATTAAAACATAAAACAGGACGCACAATTGATAAAATCTGACACCTCCATACTGTGGAGATACAGAAATGGCGCGTTTCTGCTGTACCTCCTACAAAGGATGTCAAGACACATGATATTAGGCAGGTCTTCTCCAAATCCAGCAAGCACATTTCGAGTGGATCGGAGTTCTCCAATGAGATCAGGGGGTGGATTCATTTAAAATCACGTCTGGTTGGTGTTGAAGCTAAACACCACGGATGAAGGTCTTTCCAAATCCGCCGTATCTAATGTGTGTGTGTGTGTGTGTGTGCGTGTGTGTGTGTGTGTGTGTTTAATAATGGCTGCTGGCTAAAGCATGACTGAAGGTATAGACATGTTTCCTGGAGTCTAATAAAAATAAAGCAATGCTGTATGACGATTCCTTTCTCTACTATCTCTAGTCTTCACGTAGACATGCTTACGTAATTCTCATCCCTGGCCTTCTTTTTCTTCCTTTCTCTCCATTTCTTCCTTTCTCTCCCTTTCTCTCCCTCTCTCTTTCTCTCTTCCCACTCATCTAGCCTTGGTGTTTGTGATTTGTCCTCACGGAGCGCATTCTGGCTCATCTTTCCGGCACAGATTTTGGTCTTTTTCCGGTTTTCTGTCCATCCTTCCATCTCTACATCTTTCTCTTTTCTTTCTTCCTGCGTCTTCACACCGTCAACCAGCATCAGGTTCACTTTGTGCCCACTCCAACCTCATGAATGTAAAAAAACAGTCTCGTTTAAATGATCCCTGCGTCTATAGAGGGCATTCGAGTGAAAGCGATTGAGCTCCAGAAAAAAAGAGAGAAAGAAAGAATGAAAAAAAAATGACTTGAGAGAGTCTTTCTGTTGGTCGCTGCTGACCCCTAGTGGAAACCTGAGTAATTGTCTGGTTGGTGCTAAAAGAGGCCACACCGTGTTGCATCACGGGACGGTCACATCGTACCACCAGATATGTAAGGTGTTGCTATGGTGATGTGTTTGCAGAGAGACGGAGAGTAAATTCACTAACATTACCCACTATGCTCTTGCTCATATTGGCACCAGTGTGATCCCTTATCTCTATTGTATTTAGTGCTTTAATCTGTTCACCTTCTCATCTGTACACTCTGCACAAGCACATCAAGGTCTAAAGTTTCAACTTTAATGATACCATCAGCATCAATGCAATCGCGCTTATGCATGGCTAACTAGCGGTGCCATGAATGCACCTTAATGCGCCAAGTTAAGTTTTTTTAGTTAATTAAAGCATATTAATTAAAGCTCATTAAAGCTTAAATCTGAGATTGTAACTGCGCTAACAGTGACGGTAGCAATAACGATCATCGTGTGACATCAGAGCGACACACGACTGCTAGCGTCTCACAAACCTAATTCAGGACAAACTCGACTCTAACGGAGTGTATGATGTAACGGAGTGTATGATGTAACGGAGTGTATGATGTAACTCGTCCTGGAGGCAGATTTCCAAACCGCCGAGATGTTCAGAACCCAGTGCGGTTTGGAATACCAGCAGCAACTCGCAGGAACGCAGGAATTAATACAATAATAGCAAGCATGGATCTGAATCTGATCAAATCATGGATTTCATCAATTACATCATGCAATATCAGCCACCGCTGGCTTTTCCAGACACGATGAACACGAGCGTCAGCCTCACGAAGCCCTCGGGTCCGGGCTATAAAGCTGATATCTCCACCGTGTATCGCGTCACACCTTCAGGCTGAGCCGTGTGTGAGTTGTTTTATTTTTAGGCCTTTGTGATAAAGCACAATCTTTCCAGCTTCTGTTGCCTGCAGCCGTTTCTGAAGATGTTGTTCAGTCGAGTTTCAGAGCCAGACGCAATTCTGGGAATTCATCGACATCGAGTCAATCCATAAAGCAGAAGACAAATCAAGCAGGACGTTTCGTATGAGAGGAAGCGGCTTCGGGCTGCTCAGTGCTGTGTCTCCAGACTTCAGTCATAAAAGCACATAAGCACAGTAATGAAGTTACCTTCCACCTCTGCACACTCTGCCTGTCTGGTGAGTGAAAAACCTGCAGTGAAGACGAGGAACAGCCATCAGCAGGGATCACACGATACCATTTCATCACGATACCCGGCTGCCGATTCGCTTTGGATTTGGATTGAGATTCTATAAATATCCTGATTTTATATAAATTTCTTCAAATTGAAATTCTAAACACATCTTCACAAATAATTTGCTTTACCATACAGGAAGCAGTACAGACTGCCACCTGCAGGATCATAAGGGAACTGCAACTGCAAAGTTGAATCTAATCTAGATTAGATTAGATTCAACTTTATTGTCACTGCACATCAGGCCAAATGAGTATTTTAGCAGACATAAAAAAAATCACATTCTTTGATATAGACAGGGAGGGAGCAGGGAGACATGAAGAAAGTCATAAAGTCTGATTATTCACTCTGATTTCTCTAAAAAGATTTTTTCAGGAGGTAGTTATTTTATTCTAATGTTTACATTTTAGAAAATGATGTCTGCCCATTTGTAAGGTTTAAAACTTCATTTTTTTAAACAAAGGTGGAGATGGTGAACCCAGCCCACGCTCTGATTCAGACAGAGACTGAGACAGGGAGAAGGAACATAAGAAAAAAATTATTGTTTTATTTATTTATTTATTTTACATATTGGATGCGATTTATTGTTTTGCTAATTTGGGTATCTAAGTCATATAAAGATCAATAACTAAATATTTAAATTCTGAACAATCTAATTATAATCAGGTGGCTGTTCTGTTTGTACGACTACAGCAGAAGAGGTGGCGGGTACGAGAAAAATACAGTTTGTTTATTTGGGTGTATGGGATGTCCGGGGTTTTTGTTTATTATTTTGTGATTTCCCAGCCTGAAACCGTGTCCCAGTCCGGTCCTGCCTCACATGTACGCTACAAGACAACGTAAACAGGTCACAGTGAAGGAGTTATGTACAATGAGTATGTACAGCATGTATGTATGAATGTACAATTTTATGTTATTTATATTATTTACCATTTTACCACTTCAAATGCAAATATAAATACACACACGATATAAATGTTTCCTTTTTTGTAATAGATACATGAATTGCCACACAGAAGGATCACGATATGTAACTGAATTAATTTTCAGTTTGTTAGGGATCATAAAGACTGGACTCTGGAGTGATGGAGAAAGGTCATGTGACCTGATGAGTCCAGACTGATCCTATTCCAGAGTGATGGGCGTGTCAGGGTGAGAAGGGAAGGACATGAAGCGATGCTCCCATCATGCATAGTGTCCACTGTACAAGCCTCTGGAGACAGTGTTATGATCTGGGGTTGATCAGTTACTCAGGTCTAGACTCAGTAACGTTATGGGGCAATAAAATAAAGTCAGCTGACCACCTGAATGTACTGAATCACCAGAGGATCACATCTATGGAGGGTTTCTTCTTCTTCACGAGGAATCATTTACACACATGAACTTGTCATGAACTTGCAGTGTTCCTCTGTATAACATCTGTCTATACATCGTACACTTACACAGATGATCCAGTACGGTTATGGGTTCAAGGTGCATCTCTGACAGATGTTTGTGAATAATAATTGCTGATAATAGTGCATTTCATTGCTGAGTCCCTGCACTGTGGAGTTCTCTCTACACTATCTGTCTGTCTAGTTGTGGGTGAGCTCGCTAACAAACTGAAAAAGAGAGAAATAAAAGAATACCTGTGACAGTAGCTCATACATCATTAGGTCAATGCCAGACGATACACCAGGGAGTTTTATCTAGCGTCAGAGAACCTAATTCTGAAAATTATTATAGACATGAGGAGAGGAGAAGCAGCGAAAATGAAAAGAATTGTCATCCGTGAAAATATCAGAGATTACCTCTCACTAGAGAATCGATTCAAGATGCAATGTTGAGCAGAAACTCTAACAGCAGCCTCAGAGAGAGAAAGCTCTTTATCTTCACAACAATCAGAACCGCCGAATAACTGGCCGTCTGTTTCAGAAACGCTTTCAGGTCCGTAACACAAGATAAAGTAGGCATGAGTCAGTCTATTATGATTATTTTTTTAATAAACAATAATAATAATAATAATAATAATAACTCACTTTAATATTCTATTCCGTCTATATGAATTTTTACAATAGTTCTTGATGAAAATGATTTAAAAATAATCAATTAAGGTAAAAAATAATAATAATAATAATAATTTCTTGATCCTGAACCCAAAAAACAGAATAAAGAAAAACATCCCTAGTGTTTACAGAGAAGGGTGTGAAAAAGAGTAAATCCCCAGTGAGAGCCGTTCTCTTGGTGAAAGTGGCTTGTTGAGGTCAGAGGTCAGAGTTAAACGGCCAGACTGGTTCGAGCTAATAGAAAGGCAACAGGAACTCTAATAACATCTGGTTACACCCGAGGCCTGCTGAGGAGCGTCTCTGGACACACGACACGAGGAACCTTGGAGCAGATGTGCTTCAGCAGCAGAAGATCACACCGGGCGTCGCTCCTGTCAGATAAGAACAGGAACCTGAGGCTACAGGTCACATGGTCTCACCAACATCAGACACCAGAAGATCAGAAAAACATCACCTGGTCTAATGAGTCTCGATTTCTGCTGGTCGGGTCAGAATGTGACGTGAACATCATGAAAGCTTGGATCCGTCCTGCCGTGTATCAGCGGTTCAGACTGGTGGTGGTGTGGTGGTGCTGGTGTGGAGGAGATACTGGTTCCTGGTACACTTTGGGCCCCTCAGTACCACTTCAGCATGGTTTAAATCCCACAGCCTACCTGGGTGTTAATTACTGACCGCGCCCATCCCTTTATGGTCAGAGGATAACACACCGTGTCACAAAGTTCAAATCATCTCACACTGGTTCCTCGAACATGACGGTGAGGTCACTGCACTTACACGCCCTCCACAGTCACCTGATCTACCTCCAATAGAGCGTCTCTGGGACGCGGTGGAACGGGAGAGTCGCATCAGCCGACAAATCTGCAGCGACTGCGTGATGACATCATGGCGATGACGAAGTGTTTCAGCACTGTGTTGTCTCATGAAGAATTAAAGTAGTTAAAACGGGTCTGACCCAGGACTAGCGAGTGTACCTAATGAAGTGTCCACTTGATTGAGTGTATATTATTTGTAAGACTATCAGTAATCAGTAAGACTATCAGTAAAATCATCCATTTCTATAACAATAAAAAAGGCAAGTTTTATTTGTTAATTGTTACATATGTTTGTTTGTTTTTTACGTCTACTCAATACGTTTAAAATATTTTAAAAAGCTCTCACACTTTCTCTACTCGCTACAAAATTTATTGAGCGAAGAGTTTGTATTCTTCCACAATCGCTGGTATAAACGAATCTCCTGAGGACCGTCGCCCTGGAAGCTCTCGCGTTTATTTTCAGACGGCTACGCTTGTTAGTGCACACAAGGTTAATCGAGAAAGCGAACTGTTGATGCAAATCTGAAAGTGTTAAAGCCTCAACAGCACTAAATTCGGTGCAATCAATGCAGCTGAAAGAAAGAAAGAAAAAAAGAGAGAGAGTAAACGCGCGAGCGCGAGCTGGACCAGAGAGACACTCAGTCTGTGGAACAGTTCACGCTGGTGCGCCGCCATGCTTTTGGATCGGCTTCAGCGTCTGAACAGCGCAATCTGTTGAGTAATTTATCTTATCCAGCTCGTGTCCTCGTTCCAGAAATTCTTTAACATTCTTCCAAAAACTTCAGCGGCGCTCCACCTCTCTCAGTCTGACGAGTGTGTTCAGCTCGGTGTCTCTGAAGACGTATCTTAAATTAACACGCCGCTGCGACCTAGTAGTTTAAAGCTAAGGGATGTTTTAATGGCGCCTCTCTGCCTTTCTTCAAGCTAACAGCGAATCTATAAGGGGCGTTCGAGTCAAAGCGGGACTTGTGATTGTTCAGAATAACAGTTCAGAGAGTAAACACTCCCTTTATGTCTCTATATAATGCCCTGATACACTAATGCACTCATCCCAGTGTCTCACTAGAGCTTGGACACCATCAAGGTAAAAAGTTTCCTCAGTCGCCGGAGCCGTGGTCTGTCTGATCCACATCTGAAAAGCCGGCCTCCCAGGAACTCCTCCTGATGGGCTCGACATTCACAGACGTACAGCCTTCTTTAAAAGGTTCCGATGTCCTGCTGCGGCTGAGAGTCTCATCACCGTACTGTACTTAAAGTCTTCAGCACTTTTGACTTTCCTCGTATTTAATGATTGAAGTGGGCGTGGCCTACACTGAAGTGTGAACGCTTTCTCTGACACTGGAATCTCCTTAACCATAAGAAACTACAGTAACCAATAGTTACCATAGGAACGTAACCGTGATAGAGATTGTGAATTTATTAACAGAATATTATTTAAACTACAGACAGGACTTTTGTCCGAGCTTCTGTTACAGGACGTTAATCAAGACTTGAGAAGCACGGTGGTGTGATGAAATATAACATCTAAAAAAAAAAAAAAGGAACACCACAAACTCACATCCTCGTCTGTTACACCAATGAAGCTTATTCATAGAGACGTTAGAAAGTCTTTTTTTTCCTAGGCATCTAAGCTCTGAAAGAAAAATAAATAAATAAATAAATAAATTCAAAGACAGCCCATGAAGATCCACATCAACATGCGGCGTCTTCCCCGGAGATCAATAACATCGACTTCTTCCAGAAACTCACACAAAACCCTGAGATATGAGATCTTCTTCCTAAAGCGTGCCTGAGCCCCCGAGACGCTTTTGTACAATTTCTCGCATTTTCTCATGTGCGTTTTCCTGAAGGTAATGAAACGGGTGGATTCGTGCAGACTCATGGCATCCATTAGCATTCGCTGAGCGCAAGTCCGACAACGATGGCCAAAGCATCCTGGTCTAAACTTTAATTGAAACTTCTGCTCGGCTTGAATAAATCCTTCAGCCGCGGTTTCTTTGGGAGGAGAATTGAATTTTTTAATCGAACCGGAGAGCCTGAAGTCTTAAGTCAATACAAGCACAATCTATAGAAACTACCCTGAAATAATAAGAATAAGATCATCCCCAGGAAGGAAGGAAGCTATTTCAGACATGCGACCTCGCAGTGAGCTTGACCCTGTTCAGATCGATTCCAGAATCGTGTGTCTGCTGGTTACAGCGATTTATTTCATAAAAATCTGACAAACATTCAACAATTCAATCTTAGAGACACTGAGCTACCTTGGAGTTTCCACGAGTTTATCATTAATAAGCTTTGTACACATTTTAAGGTCAGACAAACTTCCTGTAGAACTTGACTACCTCGCCACACTTCCTGTCCCCAGCTCTGAGCAGGTTCCCCGAGTTCCTCGCGATACTCCCACCACCATGCTTCGATTTAGTAGTAATAAAATTCCTTTTTCTTTTTGCTCAGGAACAAATTAAAATGTAGACACACTATCATCAGTGATCAGTTTTCTTTAATGCTGTACATGTCAGGTTGGGTAAGTATCTACTACATGAGATTTGCCCCTGGTGGTCCGTGAAGGTACTGCAGGTGGACAGATAGAGGTCATTTAAAAAGAAATAAAGAACAAACTTTTGCAATTATGTCTGATATTACCATAAATTATGTATGTAAATATTACATATAAAGTAATTTGAACTAATAAAACTATGCAAATGTAATTTTAATTACTTTAAATTTCAAAGTTCTAAATAAAGGACCAGATGAGCCGCAAAAGCTTGTCAGATTCCGAACTCAAAGCATCACCTCCTGCCTTGATTCGTCCCTCACCTTTGAGCGGAGGTTCCCCGGAGAACGCAGGAGATCCTCGTTAGTATTCCGAACATCTCATGATCTCATTTCCTTCATTATCTCCTCCAGCTGGTGCGATCCGATTAGTTATATTTAACTGAGTGAATCACAGAAATAAGTGATGTTAATTGATGATAATCTCGAGGTTTTATTGTCCGTGTAATTGTCCGTGAAACTTTTAAATGGAATCTCGACCCGTATGCAAACCTGTTTGATTTTTATCTCCGCGTGGTTTAAATCCTTCAGATGTTTTTTAGCGATTTAAGAAGAAAACGCTCAGACATTTAACAGCGCTAAAAAAGTTCTGGACTTAACTCACACGTCCACGTCATTTTTAATGATCTGGGTTCTTCATTTCGCTTCAGGTTAAGAGGCAAAGATGACGTAAAGGAATTAGAGGGAAAACACACTGTGTGTGTGTGTGTGTGTGTGTGTGCTGTTAAAGGAAAGTAATCAACAGCAGGGTGGTGCTATGCTCTAATACATTTGTTATTATACATTTTACCCATCTACAATCATGTTTAAAAGTAAGTGCTCCCTCTTTTTTTTCCTGTATGACATCATCAGTGTCTCACATTGTTGTTGTTATAACATTGCTTCATGGAACATGTCAAGTTCCGCCGTGTGCTCATGTTCTTCTTCAGACAGAAGAGACGTCCCTTTGGCAACCTCTCCAAACAAACTGTACTTGTTCAGTCTTCCTCTAATTGTGCTGTCATGGACTTTAACATTTGACCTGCTCAGTGAGGCCGGTAGGATCTGAGATGTAACTCTTGTGAATAATCTTCCTCACTGTAGAAAGTTAAATTGTTTTCCAAATTAATTGATGCTTCTCTACGACCATTGCTGATGTCTTTCCCTCTTGGACTTGTGTTAACACACACCTGAGTGCTCCAGATCAGCACAGTGCCAAAACTTCTGCTTTTATAGAGGTCTGCACACCTGCTTATTATCAGTAGCACCTGACAGAAAGGTATATGTTTGTGATGGCTTGAGGTTGTATTTACCTAATAATCTAATGACTTTTTTTTTATGTTTTTACAGCAAAAAACAAACAACTAAAATAAAAGTGAGCATGATTGAACGCGATTGTTTTGCTAAAAACAAAGACTTAACTTTTACTTTATAGACAAACCTATAAAAAGCTGTTTGTTTACATTATAATATTATAGTAGCTACAAAGACTCATGTTCTCCCGTTATAGGACCAATGAACAAGTCTTTGCTCACATTATAGCAGCTATAAACAGATGTTTGCTAGTAAAAGTTTACAAACTTATAAACATCATACTGGCCATAATTTTCTGAACACGTAACACATCGCTTACACATCAGCTATTAACAGTAACAGCGCCACCTAGAACAAATAGGACATGAAGTATGCTTCCGTTACATGCTCGCCTACATGTTTAAATCATTTAAAAAATTTTTTTTGCTGTGATTATTTTCTTCTCTCTCATGTAAAGCACTTTGAATTACCATTGTGTATGAAATGTTATACAAACAAATTTGCCTCGCCTTTGAAGATTACATCAAAAGGATATTTGTTAAAGATATATATATATACACACGTGTTGGCATTAGATTCATTAAGAAACACTGACGCTATACCTCATTTACTATCTGAGAGAAAATTACATCACCCAACTGAGTTAGCCGCCTAACATGTTGCTAACCCCGAAATCTGGGGCGTCCGATTTCCCACTGCGTCACTCTGGCCAGCAAATTACCTGCAGTGATATGTTTTAATTTTACTTTTTAACCCTGTACAGAAATCCACGTCTCTAAAGTGATTTGTAAGTGTTTTGCTGAAGTCAATTGACGAGGAACAAACGCGACACGATCCGAGGGTCACATCACTGCGTGCATCACCTCACGGTCACTAGTGGGGCAATAATGTACAAGCGCCTTCTGTGGCAGAGAGTCACTACCTCACAGTCTCTTTAGAAAAATAATTCGGCACTATTATCAAGAAAAGGGGCACAGCCACACCCCTAGCGTGCACCAGACGTACACGGTTTAAACAAGGAAAACCATGTGACCGCAAACGCTTGTTTGCTTACATTCTCACACAGTAAACAACCTCTCATTTCAATACAAACACACAAAAAAAAAAAAGAAAGAAAAACACCACAACCTGTTAATGATAAAATGTATTGATACAAAGCTGACACTGGAGACTCCTTCCATAAATCATCTTTATATCAATGACGATCCTAAAAAAAAAAAAAAAAAAAAAAGAGCAGTGTTTTTGTTGTACACACCCCTGTGAATGTGCTGTTGCTATAGAAACAAAAGCATTATTGAAAGGAGCATAACATCATGGACATAATTCTCAACACAGCCGAGGACCCGAGAGCTACTCTTAACACAGAGCGCCCTCTAGTGGCGAGTACAATGAGTCACGGCCCCCACCCCACTCCCATGATCCTTTGCATTCGATGTGGAAAGCACAGAAGGCGGGGTTTTAGTTAAAAGCTTCATTTCTTTAATGCAAGAATCATCATTATTGTACATTAACAATTCAACGATCTCTGCACAGCTCTTTTTTACAATATGTACCACGAGTCTATGTCAGCACCTACTGTTATTTACATTTCATAATGTTACACCGCAGATGTGCTGAGGAAGAGGAGGAGGAGGAAGAAGAAGAGTGGAAGATTACAGAATGGACTGTAATGAGAAGGATGAGAACTTCACAGTCGAAGAAACAATTTTTTTTTTTTTTTTTTTTTTTTAGAGAGTGACTGAGGGTCGGATCATGCTCGACAGTAAGTAGTGCTTCTGGAGCACTTGTGCCTGCTTCTTCGCAGCGAAAAAAAAGACAAGGAAGGAAAATAAAATACAAATGACATCGTAAATAATATTTAAAAATTAAAATAATAATAATAAAATAAAAAACACTTGTTTTTGTCTTTAAGCCGCAGTGTGGTAGCTGAGCTGGGGCAGTGACAGGCGCTGTTTGGACGACACACACACACACACGCACACACACACTCCAGACCCAAACACACCCTCACATTCATATCTCACACACAGCATTTTTTCCCCGCACGCAGTACGAGTTTTATCAGACATTCCACACAAACATAAAAGTGAATCAATTGGGGTACACGCGTGTGTGTGTGTGTGTGTGTGTGTGTGTGTGTGTGGACATAATCGCATGAAAGGGCACTTTGCACCGAGCTCCGCCTCCCGCTCGGTTCTTTCGATCGACTGGAGGAAAGCGCCGGGTCGCCGCCGCCGCAGGTTTCCGCGTTCCTTCGTATCGGAGTAAAGATGGAGGATGACTGACAAGTGGCTTTTGTTTTTCAGTTTGTTTGCTTTCTCTTGATATCTTTTTTTCCCTTTCCTTCGCGTCGAGACTCGAGACGGCTCAGATCATCCTATTGCGTTTGTGGGTGGGCGAGTCTGTGATGACATCGCCACACTGGGCGGAGCTACGCTTGCGGGTGCCGTTGTCCAGGTGGAGCGCCATCTCCTCGGCGATGAAGGTGTTCAGGTCGACGTCGTGGAGGCCGTTCCGGCGACGCCCGGGGGTGGAGCCGGCGCTCAGGTGCGTGGGCGACCCCGGCGCTCCCGAGCGCATACTTATACTCGCCATGGCGCCGCTCAGACCTGCAACACACACACGGAGAAAGAAAGAGAGAGAGAGAGAGAGAGAGAGAGAGAGAGTGAGTAACGGAAGTCACATGACGTGGAAGCGTGTGAAGTGTGTGAAAGCGCACCGTGCAGAGCGATGGCCTCCCTGAACGGCTGCAGGTCCGTCTCCACAGACGAGCTCGTCTCCGAGGACGGCGCCATGGTGATTCTAGGTGGAGCCCGGGAACTCCGCGGGGGCGGGGCTTTGCCACACAGGAAGCTGATGAGATCTTCGCGCCGGATGGTCCGCCTCCTCTTCTTTACCCAGGCCAGCACGTCCTTGTTGCGCCGCTGGTGGCCGATCTGAATCCCGAGCTCGTAGCTGCGCTGGTGCGATTCCACACTCTCTGTGAACAACCACATCAACATAAACAACACAAGTCTTACAAAGTAAAACAATAAAACACTACGTTCGCCCCTCTCTGATCCGATCGCCCCAAGAGCAAAAATAAATACACCAGTAACACCCAGTACTGGAAATCTCCTGAATTGCAAGAGCGCCCTCTAGGGGCACTCAAACGGAAAAGACTTATAGCTACAGAGAAAACGGATTTTAAGCTGGGATTATATACATATCCTAATTAGATAATACATTCCTCTGACGGTCACATTTTTCAACCTTTAAAAAAATTAAGTAACTAAATGCATCTCTTCCTTATAACATTAGTTCTCTCACTTAAAAAAACGAGTGCGGCGTTTAAACACTACAAACTACCTTCTATGTGTAAATAGTTCAGAGAGCGCCACCTGTAGGAGTATAAGGAAATGACAAAGTGACAGCAAGCGGGCTTCTAGGGCACACAATTTTCAACTAATTAGCGCTAATTGGCAGTGTTGTGAGACTCGTGTAAGTGTGTATAATGAGCGAGTTTGAGACTAATTCTCTCAGCGTTTGGAGAAAATGCAGATCGGAGGTTTTAACATGTGATTTTTGATGGCGTTACATTGTTGCGTCACTCTGAAGCTCTTCAGGCTCCGATAGAATCAATCCATGTATAAAATAGGTCTGGAGTGATGACATCACCCCCAATCTGTAGTAGAGCCACTTGTTACCGTAACCATTACATACTTTATATGTAAAGCCATTACGTCCAGATTCGATTGAACCCAGTTCTTCCGATCAGGTCCTAATTTGCACGTGGCTAGGTTTCGCTCCACGTGTGCGTTTTACGTGCGTAATCGTAGTTCCACACGTGGCCATGGAATTTACATGCTGCTGACCGGGCAGGGAAAAAAAAAAAGAAAAAAACAGGTTTAAAGGTCATGAGCTCACAGAATAGCCACTTGCATTTTAAACCCCCTCTCCCCCCATTTAAATAAAACATCACATCCTCTCTATACGTGTGCGTGATGTAATATGCTGTCACGGGGCCGACTGGGGCACTTTGAGAAACACTACGTTCAAACCCTGTGTGAAGTCTCGGGCAGCGAGAGGCGTTTCCTCGTCATGTTAGAGAAGATAACTAATATATAGCACATGTATCTTTACTATGATTTTTAACTAACTCTCTAACTCAGGAACAAAACCAAACAGGGTTTAGTAACGTTCAGTTTATGATGTAATAATTAAAAAAGAAAAACACCTGATTCAGACGTGTGTGTATATTATGGTTATCATGTGTGTGTAAAACTCATCACCATGTACTGTGAAGCTTAAACACAGCATTAAAACAAAACCACAAGGAGCATCTGCACCCTCACACACAGTCTGAACTTTCTGATCTCTGACCAGACCAGTCAGACAAGCGCCCCAGGGGCATTAAGCAACTGAACCTGGGCAGACAGGCGTCTCTGCAGTGTCTGACACACACACTGATCTTAACGCTTTTACAGGAAGATCATCAACAACAGGGTGGTGTGAGGACCTGCAGCTAAACATTAACTCCTTAGGAAAAAGGCTTTCCTGCTACAAAGTTCTGACACTGGAGACTCCTTTCGTAAACACCATTTTTTTTTTAAAAAGTGTTTATCCTCCAGAATACGCGATCTCGCAGGCGACAGTAATATCGCGGGACGGAGCCTTCACTAGACGCCGACTCGGTCCTGACTGCCGGGCGACGATTAATATTCAAACGTCATGAAAATTCTTGCCGATCTCGTATCACGATGCTACACATAGACACACAACAGCTCAGCATTAACGCAGACATCATCTCCGCGTGACGAAACGAGGTCACTAAATGCATCGATCGGCTTTAGGCGCTTTTAACGAAAGCAGGTCAGGCTGATTACTACAAGACAAGAGGGAAAACAATACGCATCATATTTCTTTCATGAGTCTAGCTTTTCACCACACTGACTACAAAATCACTTAAAAAATGTTTTTCATTTACCAAGGTTTGATTATGTCTCACGAGTTGATATGTCACAGTTCCTCTATGATCCTACAGGTGGTGCTAAAAACACTCCACACTGTGTTGGGTTTCTAAGTTTGTTTAGGATGCAAAATTTTTGATGTGGACGTGAAAAAAATTTGTTTAGGATGTAAAATTTAGGATTTCTTGCACATTTTTTGACAACTGGCACATCTAAAAGCGTCCTGAGTAAAAAAACACCACCATGATCTACAGGAAAATTGCAGAGGTTATAAAAAAATTAATTAATTAATTTAAAAAAAGTTTTGATTGTAAGAGTATTATGCATTAGAGTCAGAGCTACAGTTTCAGAACGATCTAAAAGTTAGTACGTAAACATACAGTGCAGTATGGCTCGTTTAGGAGATGCCTCGTACAGGGTCTTTTCTTTATCTTGTGCTGGTCAGAAATTGAAAATTGTAGCCTGTAAAAGTTATAAAAGACAAAGAAGGAGGCGGGGCTTATCAACATCAACATAACTGTCAATCAGAGGCCCAAGCGGTTCATTATGCTTCCCAAGAGTATGGCTTCGCGCAGACGTGTGCGCCTGTCAAATCGAACCCTCAACCCTTCCAGCCAGACGTACCTCTATAAAGGTTGGTGACGGCAGTAGCAGCGTTCTGAAAAGGGACCCAGAGAGAAAGCCCCTGTTGCTGCTGACACACTCGATCTGTAAGGAAAGAGGGAGAGGAAGTTCTTTACATTTCCCAGAAGCATCACATGACACAATTTCTCCCCCAACTTGTCTGTTTAAAGCTAAGATTTATAATACAGTACTAAGACAGTACATTTCGTCCCAAATATAGCATAAGTTTCAAAAATGTAGTGCACTACGCAGGGCGCGTGCTCATTAAATCTAACGGTGTCGTGTAGGGAGCAGAGAGCAGTTTGGGATACAGCCGGGATACAGCGCTTATATACAGAGACGCACACAAAGGCTGAATGGAAACACGAACAATAAAGTGGACACGATTTATCATGACAAAATCCTGACATGTCCACTTTAAACAAGTATTTATGATTAAATAATAATGCAACTTTTACATTTTTAGTTCTATATCCGGGAACACGACGCCATTTTGTTTGGGAGCAGTGTAGTTTAGTTTTGATCAGATTTCACACAGTGGTGTGTGTTTGCAAGCAAGACTGCGTGTTTTCTCTCATGACCTAAACAATCCTTAAAAGGAGGGTTTTTTTTTTATTTTTTTTTACACGTTCTATAAAATAAAAACTATCCAAGATGAAAATGAGTGTGACATTGTTAGCATTAGAAGTCGGACTGACCAGCACTAACTCAGACACCAGCCCTGATAACTCACTCAGCCAAGCTAAAGCTCTTCATTCGCCATTTTGTTTTTTAAAACTCAGCATTTTTTTTCTTTGACCCGGATTACTGTTAATTATATAAACATGTAGATAAGCAAAACGACACAGTGTGTGCGCTCCAGTCCTGAACATGGAGCTAAAAACGGAGCTGCTTTGGGCAGTAAATCGCCTCAGGTTCTCCTCAGGCTGAGGAACTCCTCCCAGGACTGCGCCATTTTGTTTCAGCGAATGATAGGCGTCAAAAAACAAACACATACAGACAAAAAACGGTGCTGCTTAGCCTGACTAACAAAACAAACCGAATTAAAATAAGGGAGGATTAAAAATAAAACGAAAAAACAACTTCCCAGATGAGCGTTTCCCACTAAATCAAGCTGAGTAATTAGTGACGGCGGTGTTAGCATAAAGGCTAGCGTTACAGGGCAGGGCTTCACTGACTAGCGAGCGACCTTCAGTTATGGATAAAAAAGGAAAATTATTCAGTAAAAACTACTTAGTGTTTGGTTTATTAACAGTTTTAAGGGCACCCTTCTCTTCTTTGTGTGTTCGTGTGTGTCGGTGTGTTTTATAAAGTTTCCCACAGAAGCCTAATGCCCTTTGTTTAGCTAGCATGCTAAGCCGTATCCAGGTTAGCTTAGCATGTATAAAAGATCACCGCTCGCGCTCGGGTGTTGTTTTGGACCTTTGTAGAGCTGCGCGACCGCCGTGGCGGAGTTCTGGAAGAGATGCCAGAGCTTCTGCCGGCTCTGCTCGGGCTCCTCCTCGCTCGGCTCGTCCTGCTCGGCCTCAGCCAGGCACTGCCGCTCCCATTTGGAGAACCAGTGCTCGGGGCCGTGCTCCTGAATCTCCGCTTCGCCCTCCTCCTTCTTCTCCTCCATATTCGCTATTCCCAGGATATATTTTTGTTTTTAATAAGATATATATATGTGTGTGTTAGCTAATATTGTAATATTGAGTCCCGTATCAACAGCCGTGAGCTGTTTCCTCGCCGCCCCGCTCTCAGACCCGCGGCTGCATGGCGCATCGAGTCCACCGGCTGACAAAACAAAACGGCGAGACCAGCTCTCTCATGAAAACAAGTTACACTTTAAGCCCCGCCCCGTCCTGTTTCAACACGCACTGATTCGCCGAGACTCAAACACAGGCGGGGTTTAATCAACCCAGGCAACCTCTTGGCCCCGCCCTTATCACTGTACCGTTATGAGCTCTAAATGCGCCCACATTCTGATGTAGGCGTGGCTTAGCCGCAACACGCGCGTGAATCCCGCCTACTGAAGCCAGATTCGACTCTTATTCGCTAAACTGTCTATTATGGGTGGGGCTTAATGTGATGAAAACAAGCTGCATTCTTTTTCCCCTTCTTTATTAATAACAAAAATGATAATTACAATATTGAAAGAATGAAATTATGACAAATAAAAGATTCAGGTGTAAAATTATACATAAAGATTTATACAGTTATTTATTCAAAGTTAACTGAACAAAAAATTAACAGAAGATACACAGTATAAGAAAACTTAATTAAGAATATGTTGTTGTTTGTCTTTCAGGTGCACCCTTCGAGGGCGCGGCACAGCGGACCATCTGATCCACACAACAACTTGGCACAGGTTTTTATAACAGATGCCCTTTCTGATCCACGCCTCCCATTTTATCTGGGTTTGGACCGGCATTGCATCCAGTGGCAGGGAATCGAACCTCGGGTCTTCCACATGGCAGGCATGAAACCCTACCACTGAGCCGCCAATACCCCTAACAACAAATATGTAAATAAATAATAACAATAGAGAGACAGCACAATGGAATAGTGATTAGCACTATTACCTCACACCTCCAGGGCACAGGTTCAATTCCTTCCTCAGGTCTGTGTGCATGTTTTCCCTCTGCTTGGTGGATTTCCTCCGGGTGCTCCAGTTTCCCACAGTCCAAAGACATGTAGATTAGGCTAATTGGCATTCCAAAATTGACCATGCTGTGTGTGTTTGTGTGTGTTCCCTGCGCTGGATTGGCACCCCATCTAGAGTGTACAACACCTTGTGCCCTTAGTCTCTTGGGATAGGCTTCAGGCCCAGCACGACCCTATATACAGGATAAACCGGTATAAACCATGAGTGAATGAGTGAGAATAAACCAACAAACTAAAATAATACTAAAAAAAAGGAAAAGAAATTAACTAAATAGGGGGAGGGGTGATCTGTGTTTCACTGATTTCACTTTTAACATCAAGACAGTAATAACCGAAAGGATTTGTGGTTTTATATTAGATTTAACGAATGTAAGAGTGAAAATGGGTTTTACAGAAGATAGTTTAAGAAGTGATTTAGAAAATGTACATTTACTGTATGAATGTAGAATTTGTCCATTAAAATATAAAAGTTGACAATTTGTCCCATGACTTGTTTGTACTATGGGGGAAAAAGATAATTATATCCTTTAACATGAAATTATATAAGAGTAATGATTAAAAAAAATATTTATATAATTTTTAAGTTTCCACCAAAACGCTTGTACCATATCACAAGTTAAACAAAAAACATAAGCAATGATGTCCACATACTCAGTAAATGTAAAATGAACAGGATATGAAAACAAGCCACATTTGCAGCTCTTAACATCTCCCCAGACCACATGTACTAATACTGAACGATGCTGAACATCAGATATAATATACTATATATATATAGTATATATGTATAGTATGTATATATATTGCTATATAAACTCGTATTATATTTTACCCTTTACATTTATTGTGTATATAAATAAGAGTAATGAGAATGTGAATGTTAAACTAATTTTAAATGTGTTAAATATATGAAGATATATATTTATGTTAAATAAATAATTTCAGACTGCTCTCTCTCGGTGTGTGTGTGTGTGTGTGTGGTGTGACACAAGTCTTTGGTTTCACTCAATAGGTCTTTGTATTTAAGATTTGAATCCAAAAGGCATCATAGGTCTTCTTTAATCAGCAGGTCTTCTTGAGTTGTGTTTAATCGACAAGGCGTTTGTTACAGACTTGTTGCTTGAAGACCAAGACTCACCAAGACTTCTTGATTGAAAATAATAAGTTACAAAGACTTCTTAATTCTTCTTAAAGTTTTTGAGATTAATCATAACATCTTTAAAAAAAGTCTTCCGAAGTATTTGCCTTCAATCAATAAATCTTTGTAAATCTTTGATTTTAATCTGGAAGTCTCAGTAAGTCTTCTTCTTTAATCACCAATTCTTCCTAAGTCTTTGTAAGTCTTTGGTTCTAAATCATCAAGTCTTAAGTCTTCATAAGTTGTTGTGTTCAATCAGCCGGGCGTGTGAAGACTTACAAAGAGTTGGTGATTTAAGACAAAGACGCACAAAGGCCTAAGAAAACTTGTTCAATTCAATCCACAAGTCTTCATTAGTCCTCACTTTCAATCATCAAGACTGTGTGACAAATGTCCTCACAACAATATAAATACCTGACACTTTTGTCCTTTGAGGGGTTTTTTTTTAAACAAAATCCTGTGTTCATGACTAATTGTTTTCAATACTAATAAAAACAAAGGATACAAAATGTTTCCTTTTAATCACCGAGATTAAGATTAGGACTAGGCTTAGGTGCAGCATCAGAATCAGCATAGGTCCTCACAAGGACAAAAATAAATAAAACAAACATCAATCTAAAGTCTAATGATGGGAATGATTTTTTTTTTTAATGGAACAATCAGGATAGAAAGTACAGATACTTGACAATCGATCTGTTCGTCTGTATTGACCAACACAGATGATTCATCTTCATCACGAGGCAGTGCTCGGTCCTGGTCAGGGTCACGGTGGATCCGGAGTGTATCCTGGGAAGCGGCGGGGGCGAGGGTGAAGGTGTGAGATTTACTGTCACTGTCGGGGGGAACGAGATCGGCGCTGCATCTCAGAGGCAGATAAGTGCACTTACACACAGTACATACACATCCTAAACTCCCAGAATGCCTTGCAGGCACCCACCAGTAACATTTATCATAAAACACTTATCATACCATCCCTTCTGCCTTCCACACACACAAACACACACACACACATCTACTGTACGTATGTTAGATATTGCAGTCACATGATGTTAACTCATTCCAGAGTCTCTTTATTTCTGCTCCACTCTTTTGGATGCTGTTTTTTCAATAGATCTTTTAATACAGCAGTTACAGACCTGGGGTTTTGCTCTATCACATACACACTTATATATAGGAGTGTTCGTGTCAAAGTGGGACTTTTGACAGTCCTGAGAGTATAATCTCCCTTTATGTCTCTATATAATCCCCTGCGACACTAATACACTAATCCCAGTGTGTCACTAGTGCTTGGACCCCATCAAGGTAGAAGGTTCTCTCAGTCTGCCAGAGTCATGATTGGTGAATGAGTGTGTGTAATGTTCACACTGACAGCTGCGTCTCTTTTTTCCGCAAGTCAGCGATGCAGTTTTTCAGTGATCGGGCGTCCCACTCTCTGAATGTTCACAGGAACGACTGTGGAGAGCTCTGAGCCACTTTAATTGGGATCGTTCATTCACAGACGTACGACCTTCTTTAAAACGTGTGCATTCAGGGACCGTATTCACAAAGCTTCTCAGCCCTAAAGGGTTGCTCCTAGGGATGAAATCCTGCTTAGATTTATGACATTTTCTTGGAATTTTCCCTTAAATTTAGGACTGAATCTTAGTTAAGATAAAAATGATTTATGAAACTTTTTATCCCTAAAAACAGCTCATAAGATTAAAATTGTTAAGAGTAGAGAGGAGGACTTTTAAGAGACTTAAGAGTTTCTAAAGCAAAGGACAAAATGGTCCTGCAATCATTTGAATTGGTAAAAGGTCGTCCATTTTGCTCCCATCAATCTGAAATGGTATAATAAAAGTAATAATAAAATCAGTCTGGTAAATAAATGTAAGAACTTTAATATAGTAACTACTGTGTGGAAATTAGTTGCTTTAAAAGTCGACACATTTTCAACATTTTGCTGTTTAATTATCTTTAAGATATTTAGTCTGTAACGAACAATTTGCATAAAGTAGCCTGTAGTCACAATTTCATTATATACAAACATTATGAGATCATGTATTCTAATTTCACAAAGAGTGTATAACAAGACCTTTACAGAAGTCAGAGTTTTTTTTTTTTTAATCAACCAATCACAATCCTTGACTTGCTGCATCACCCCTAGTAACGGGGTCGACCACACCCCCTCACTAAGATAAAGGGTTTTGTACTTTCCTTCCTAAGCGTTGCTCTGAGAAGTTTCCTAAATCACTTTTAGTCTAAGACTCCCAGCTAGGACTTTTTAAGCTAAGATAGGAGCTCTCTGAGAGAATTCTAAGAAGTTTTATAAATACAGGCCCAGATGTTTTACTGCGACTAAGAGTCTCATCACCGTACTGTGATTGAAGTCTTCAGTAAACGTCAATCACTTTAACGCCTTCATTCACCAGAAATGTCACCACAAGTCCCGGTTTGACTCGAACGTCCATGGTATAAATGTGTGTTTATCGTGTAGTGGATGTTTGAATAAGGTGGTAGGATGCACAGAGGCCTGTGTCTGAGGAGATCAGAGCGGTTCAGGTTATTAACAATCAGTTGTAAACAATCATGAATCTCTCAGCAGGAGGGTTTTGTTTCTATTTAATACAGATCAAACATTTTAAATCGAACACAAGCTAATAAAATCTGGTTAATTCACTAATTAAATATGTTTATAACTGAAATTTCTGCCTTTTTATCAAATTTTATTAGAACTAGAATCATAAGTATTATGATATTTTGACACACATGAGGAATTTAATTCATTTTACACCTTCATCATGAGTCCCAGTTTGACTTGAACGCCTCTTTGTAGAGTAATATTTTCATCCACCAGATGAGGAGAGTGTGATTTTTAAGAATAGTGCAAACAGCTGTGTTATAAGGGCAGCACTATGGAACACGCTGTTATTGGAAAATGATAATAAAAAAACCTCTTCAGATGTGATCACGCCGCCGTGACGCTGGTGAACCCCTGCTGCTCTCTCTCTCAGTCGTATCACAGCGTTCGGGCTTCATCACCTCCTGCATGAGGTGCTTTATATCACATTAAACAGTATGTGACGTGAAGTGTGATGTAACACACCCTAGAAGGACTTTGACTAGTTCACACGGCGGTCATGGGACTGGCGGAAATGTAACTCACCTGCTCCGATCAAACCTTTCGAAGACTTTCTTCTTTCCCTCTACGTCTCCGATACACTTTTGCTTTGTTTGTGTTTTTTTGTTCCCGTGTCATGGATCCGTTTCCTCTGCGAGAACGTGATGGTGATAAAGTAAGTGTGAACGTACCGGGACCGACTCTGACCTTCCAGAACATCTCTTATGTTGTGAGAGAGAGCCGAGGGCCGTGCCGCAAGAGAGCGCCCGAAAGAGAGATCCTGAAAAACATCAGGTCAGTGCGAACACCAAGCTGACAGAATTACTTGTTTATTTATTAATTTAATAAACAAAGTGATCTCCATCTTTATTGAACTAAATAAAATCTCACAGGCTCTATAATAAAGTGCCGAGTGCTGAGGGGACGTCCCACGTTCGTAGTTGATTCTGACGCCTTAATGAAAGATTTTGGTACAGCAGGTGTAATCAGCTCCTGGAGATCAGTTCTCTAGTTTATTCACTCACGTTAAACGTACAACAAAACTTCTAGTGGAGATCGATGATAAACTCCAGGGAGAGAAATTTCCACCACACTCACTTCCATTTCCAGTTTATAACCAAAGTCAAATCTATTAATAAAGCACATTTAAACATAACACAGTCGATACCAAAGCGCTGGACGACACCAAAAACAGCAGCGGATACAGTGAACAGACTGATGGAAAAAAATAAATAAAATAAAATCCAAATAAAAACAAAACAAGGAAACAATAAACATAATAATAAATCGACCTTTAGTGCATTAAAACAATCAAGCAATAAGACAATAAAACAATAAAACAGTAAAACAATAATCCAGATCCAACTCTGTGTACACACACTGCTCAGACACACAAAAAACTGGATAATTACTGCAGTGATTAAGGTAACATGTTATTTAACCCTGTGGTTAACCCCCAGGTCCTGTGGGGGCGTGGCAAAGATGTCCCTCTGTTTCAGAAAAGTCACATTATTGTCCAGCATCAAGCAAAGAAAACAACTAAGGAGATGAAAAAAAAAATCAGGTTAATAACTGCAAAATACATCATTAAACCCTGGAAGGATAGCGGTGACCCGTCATGTGATCGGAATAACATCCTGAATGAGTGTGATGGAGATCACTTCAACACTTAGAGAAATCAAATCACGGGACTGGGACTAAACAGCTGTGTGTCCATAAAAACCCACTCGTTATTGAGACTCATCTGGAAAAAAAGGCTTCAGTTTGTTAGGGATCATAAACACTAGACTTTGGAGTGATGGAGAAAGGTCATGTGACCTGATAAGTCCAGACTGATGAGTCCAGACTATTTCATATATATATATATATATATATATATATGAAATATTAGAGTGTATGACTTTTTTTGGCTAGGCAGTGGTCTCAAACCTTTAATTTCAACATAAATCGTTGGATAAATACGTTATCTTCCTGATCCTTCAACAAAACTGAGAAACTTTTATTCTTACACATTATTTTGAAACAATCCCTCTTCCTTTATTACATCACAAAATCCTCATTTAAATATTCTACAAATAGGATTTCAACATTTCTCTCCTTGTAAACAAACTTGCCCGGCCCGTATCTCAGAAAGCGAATTATCTACAGTAATAAACTTAAGGGTTATTAAAATAAAGTTTATCGAAGCAGGAATCTTAAAATATTCACAACTCAAATCACACGAAATGTGACACGACACCTGATCTGATGCAGCAGGTCACAAATAATCTCTTTCTTTGTGTTACACTAAAACAAAGAGGAAAAACAATAGGTGTAAACACACACACACACACACACACACACACTCATTACTGACTCATACTCTGGTGTTGAATCCCATTTTACAATTCAATTGTGTTTTGTGGAGATATTTTACGGATCTTTTACTAAACTTTAATAAGTAACATCATAGTACTGTGACTGTATTCATTGTGTTGTGTTTATTTGTACTCATTTACTGTACAGTGTGTACTGTAGACAGGTATTCAGCTTACATATGGGGTAAAATATACTGTACAAGCATACAGCGAGCATGTGGGACTTAAACTCATAACCTGCTGGTCACTCAGAGCAAAACCAGTACCTCCATTAAATCCAGGAACTCAAATGGATAAAACACAGTCTTGTTGCTGATTATATTTATTTATTTATTTATTGTTATACATACTGTACTGTATAATGCAGAAAATGTGTGTGTACCAAAGAAGCTACTTTTGAAGTTTAACGTTTTTGCAACATATAAGTGACTGATCTCACTTCCCAAAAAAATGTAACGATGCCAACTTCAGACATTTTGAAGAGATGATTTTTTTATGAGCTTCAAAAACGGTCATTTTTCATTATTTTTTATTATTATTGTACTGTCTCACTATAAACAATAAATGTTTAATACGCAAATTGTCTGTAAAAATTGTTGCGTAAATTTAAGCATTCCATTTTTTGGTAAAATGTTTAAAGGGCAAAAAATCTGTAGTGTCCGTAACCATGTCAAAATTTACATTTTAATATCTAGAATAATACACTTTTTCAGGGTTGTGTCTTTTCATGTAAAATATAAATTAGCCGAGTTTCATTTGAATGACAGTTAAGATCATTGAAATATTTTAATAAAAAAAAAACACACTAAAACATAAAAGGTCATCAAATCTTTATCTGATAAAAATATAAATGTGTGTGAATAATTACGAAATGCAGCATGGATCAGGAGATAAGGAGCATTAAGTATTATGAAAAATAGTGTTATGTTATCCCGTCTGAAAATTAACTTTTTTACCAAGATGTTTTGGCTGAAAGTAAAAAATGTCCTTACAGTCCTGTATACCTAATTTATTTTATTATACTGTAATTTGTTATTTCAGTGGCATGATGAGAACAGGACTGAACGCCATCATGGGTGCGACAGGAAGCGGCAAAACCTCGTAAGCTTCAAGCTCTTTTCGAACTCCATTTATGATAAAGATTTTAAAGCAAAACCTATAACACTGTAAATTTATTCTAACAATTAGAATGTATTGTGTTCTAATATCTATTGTACTCCATATTAACAATATTGATAGAAACACATCTCTACAAAACCCAATTTTGATTCCTCATGTCCTGTAAAGTCCTACTCTCTGTAATGTCAAATTTACAGAACTGTGCATAAATATTCACCCCATCTGAACTCTTCATCATTTGTAAACCCAGAAAGTAAAATCAATATAATTTTATAATTCTAAACAAACAATTCTTTTTGTTATTTAATTAAATAAGTGACATTCTTATATATATTCTAGATTAATTGAACATAAAGTATTCTAAACTCAAACTACTTCAAGTCTTTAAAGCTTTAGTTTTGATGACTACAGCTCATAAAAAACTGCAGTACCTTAAAATACTTTATTATTATTATGATTATCGACCCTGCACAAGCAGGATAATCCACAGGAAGTGCTGTATCGAAGCGTAGTCATGAAAAGTTGACTGTAAGGGAAAAAGTGCACAGCTTTAAAGAAAAGCGTTAGAAATCTCCTACACCTTGCGAGAGCTTCAGGAGGAGAGGCGCGAGGCTGGAGTAAGAGGCTCTTGATGCACCAACTCCAGCCTCATTCCACTCCACTCCTTGTGAAGGTCTCCCAAGGTCTTAGTATCGAGCCAGTCCTGAACCAGAAGCGTCCTACCTGGGCTAAGGAGAATAAGAACTGTACAACTGCTCAGTGCTCCAAAGTCCTCTTTATGGATGAAAGTCAATTTTGCTTTACATTTGCACTGACATTATTCATCATTTTACTGTATGTTTAGTAAAACGCAACATAAGGGTTAAATATACACCTGTGTGTGTGTGTGTGTGTGTGTGTGTGTGTTTGTGTGTGTGCAGGCTTTTAGATGTGATCGCTGGAAGAAAGGACCCTCGTGGTTTACGGTCCGGTCAGGTCTTGGTCGATAACAAGCTCGTCACTTCTGACTTGCGTCTCATGTCAGCTTATGTTGTTCAGGTGAGCGAGGTCCTATTGATAATTATAAATTCAGCTGACGATTGCTGGATGTGTGAGATTAAAGCTGATTAAAGAATTTTTTTTGATGTTAACGAGTTTGTTAACGCTGCATGATGAAGCAAGAGGATTATGGGTAAAGAAGGAAACTGTAAACTAAAGAGGGGGATGTTGATAATAATACCTCCTGATGTCTGATGTAAGGACGACATTCTGATGGGAACGCTGTCCGTCCAAGAGAACCTCATGTTCTCCGGGCACCTGCGCCTGCCGCGCCATCAGTACTCCACCGCCGACAAACAGAGGAAAGTGGCGAGCGTTATCCGCGAGCTGGGCCTGGAGGACTGCGCGGACACCAAGGTAAGATCAGCTCCTGGACTTCTTTATGATTTGTGTGTATGGTGTTTCTGTACTTTTATCATCATTTTATCAATTCTTCCTCTGGTTATTAGATCGGCACTGAGTTCCTGAGAGGTGTGTCTGGTGGAGAGAGGAAGCGCTGTAGTATAGGAATGGAGCTCGTCACTTCGCCGTCGCTCCTGTTCCTGGACGAGCCGACGACTGGACTGGACTCCAACACGGCTAACAGCATCATGGCTCTGCTGCACAGGTACCGCAACATCAGGCAGCCAACAGCGTCTAGACCTTCAACTTGAAGACGTGCTAGCGTGCTTGTTTTTTTTGTCCCCAGACTGTCCCGTAGTGGCAAGACGATTATTTTCTCCATCCACCAGCCGCGCTACTCCATCTTCAGACTGTTCGACCACCTGACCCTGCTCCACAAAGGACAGTGTGTCTACGCCGGTCCTGCTAACTGCGCCATTCAGTACTTCAATGACTTGGGTGAGTGTCAACTGTCTATCACACTGTCATCTCTAATTAATACAAAGTAATATTTATTTTGTTTGTTTGTTTATTTGCTTGTTTCTATTAAACAGGCTATGAGTGTGAGGCTTTCAACAATCCTGCAGATTTCTTCCTGGACATCACAAACGGAGAAGTGTCTCCTTCAGTTCCAACAGGTTAAACATTAGATCTAAAACAGTAAAAAAAATCATTCATTCATCTGTGAAATGGTAACGTATAAAAATATTGCAGAAGGGACGTTCAAATTAAAGCAGAATGTCTCAATGTTACCCGTCAAATTTCCGCTCGCTGAACTTTCACAATGTTTTCACTGCAGTGAGCTCCGAGCCACCTCGGCCGGGATCGTCATTCACAGACGTACGTCCTTCTGTAAAGTGTTTTCAGATGTTTTACTCTGGCCAAGAGTCTCATCACTGCAGTCTTCTGTAAATGTCAATCCGTCAGGTTCAACTTTAAGCAATTACCAAAGGACTAGCAAAGTTTCGTTAAATTCTGTCCAGCCAGTTTTGTGTGATGCTGTGACTAAATCTGGCAGGACAGACATACAGATATACAGATATGCGTTCTGCGCCGTACGCCTGTTTCAGTGCACCATTATATACACATACTATCTTAAAAAGAGGTTTCAGATCACTTCTGTACTTTCTGCTCTTTGTGTGTGTGTGTGTGTGTGTGTGTGTGTGTGTGTGTGTGTGTGTGTGTGTGTTTCCTTATAGATAAATCCCTGGCAGAGGTTTATAGAGACTCTCGGGAATGTGCTGCGCTCACTGAGGAGCTGAAGCAAATCACAGTCCCGTCTGATTGTGTAATCACAGGAGCGACACCATCATCACTGTCTTATGTAACACCGTTCTTCTATCAGGTGTGTGTGTGTGTGTGTGTGTGTGTGTGTGTTTTTGTAAAAGGAAGTGAATCATCAACTAATGCTTTCCTCTATCTGAAATGACCACATGTTGAACCGGCGTTATCAAAACACCCGGGGTGTGTCTGAGGTCATGAATCCATAAATGAATTATCCTGTGTGTGTGTGTGTGTGTGTGTGTGTTATCAGTTAAACATCGTGTGTCAGAGGACGGCGCTGAACTTATTGAGGAATCCGCAGACCTCGTATGCACAGTTGGCGCTGAACGTCCTGTTCGGGGTGATGGTGGGACTCATTTACTTTCAGATGCCTCACACGCTACCTGAAGCTCTGCAGAACAGGTACACGCCCAGCTTCCTGTCCATCTGTCCATCCTTCATGTAAAAATATAAGAACACCGCATTAAATATTCATATTATTTATTTGGAAATGTCAACATACTGTATTGATTCTTGTTAAGGTCTTAGGGCCCAAGCGCTAAGACATCAGCCTCATGTCGTTAATGGTGTGTGAGGGCCCTCTTGTTCTTCAAAAAATTTCTTGTTTTTTCCAGCATCTGTTGTTTTTTTGGGGTCTTAACATGCTCAAAAACGTATGAAAATTGGCAGACATGTTGGAATCTGCTGCCATTAGGATGCCTGAGAGTCGCGTGGCCCGGGGCCATCAGGGGCCCCACATGAGATTTTTTGCTGCATAGCTCATACACACTTTCACGTATGCACATGAAACTCGGTAGACATTTAGAGCCGATTGAGCTGAACAACGTCCTGGGCTTAACTCTATAGGAAGTCAGTTATTTTGGGTCGTTCACCAAAACGCACCTGATGGATTTTGATATACTCCTCCTAGGGAATTTATACGATCGTCACCAAACCGGGTCGATCTGATCTAAAGACATTGAGGACGCAAAATTGCGAAGGGATTTTTTATATCTCAAAAGGTTCAGTCTTAAACTTATGATGTAAAAATTGTTTAATAACTTCCTAAGTAACATCACATTGAGTGACATCATAGTCTGATACTTTTTTCCAGCAACTGGGGCTTTTTGGAAGTCTTAATTTAAAATTCCCTAATTCTAAAATTACTGTCTTAATGGTATTGGTATGTTCCTTTAAATGCATGTGCCCCCTGTGCCCAGTGCCCTTCTGGTGCACCTGGGCAGAGATGGCACAGGTGCTTGTATCCGATGTGATGCTCCTGTAGGTAATTCGAACCATTTTATGTATGAATAATGTGGGTGCTCTAACTTTTTAGGACAAATGAATACAAATGAATAAAAGATCAGAAATCAATGTTTTATTTTCTGATAAAGAAATGGACATTTAATGGGGTGTACTAATTTTTTCACATGACTGTAGACAGTAACACTAATACAGGAGGCGCTGTAGAATTGTTCAGTTCTCAATTCTGATTGGTTAGAAGACGTTTAAATGTAACTATAAGTGGACACAAAGTATCTCATGTGGTTCTTTTATAAATACAATGTTACACTCTAATAGTTTACCAACTCGACCGAGGAGAGCAGTAGGAGGAATAAAACACCTCCGGGCTTCACAGCATCCTGTCACTGATTAGTTTCTGATTATCGCACACCACCAAGAGTGTTAATTCCTTACACGTACCTGCTCTTTATTTGTTTATGTACAAACTATGTGTAAATATGTCATTAAGTACAAAAATGATGAGAAAACAAGATTAGATTAGAAATTAAGTAAGAACATCAGCAGTGTAGTATAACTGTGTGTGTGTGTGTGTGTGTGTGTGTGTGTGTGTGTGTGTGTGTGTGTGTGTGTGTTTGGGTTTTAGGACTGGAGCGTTCTTCTTCCTAATCATCAACATGGTGTTTGGGAACCTGTCGGCGGTGGAGCTCTTCATTAACGAGAGAGCGCTGTTCGTGTGAGTGTGTGTTTGTGTATTTTAATTTTTTGTTAAAAGTGTTGTGTATGTATGTGTGATTGTGTGTGTTTGTGTGGTTTCCACAGACATGAGAATTCAAGCGGTTATTACCGAACCTCTGTGTACTTCCTGTCTAAAGTGTTTGTGGATTTAATCCCGAACCGCATCATCCCTATCTTAGTTTTCTCCTCCATCGCGTACTACATGATGGGTGAGTCGAAAACGCCTAATCCTTCATTCCCATACCATTTATGTATGTATTTTATGGAATATTAGAGTGTGTGTGTGTGTGTGTGTTGAGGGATGAAGCCAGCGTTTCTGGCGTTCCTGTGTTTCTCCCTCACCCTGTCTCTGGTCAGTCTGGCGTCTGTGAGTCTGGCTTTCCTGGTCAGCGCCAGCGTGAGCTCCTTCGCCATGGCCAACGTTCTCATCGCTCTGCCCTTCGTCTTCATGATGGTCAGCGGTGGTTTTATGTTCACACAGCTTTGACGTTTGTGTTATAATATATTATATTATATTAGTTTATATTAATTATAACACTAAGCCCCACCCCCATGGCAGGTGTTCGGCGGCTTCCTGGTGAACCTGAACTCCATGCTGAGCTGGCTGTCCTGGCTCCAGTGGATCAGCATCTTCAGATACGGACTGAACGTAAGGAGTGAAGAGAGATCGGATCAGACCAGATTGTGATATGCTTTCCACGATGCCATGTGACAGTATAGTGAAGTAGAAAGTACAGATATTTGCTGTAGAATGTATTGGAGTAAAAATTAAGATATAAAAAAGGATCCACTAGTGAAACTACTCAAGTGAAGTACAGATGTGTGAAATACGTACTTAAGTATTAGTCATGAATTTTGGTGGAATTTACGATTCTTAAAGTTTTTTTGGAAGGAGTCTCCAGTGTCAGAGATAAGAGCTGTAACTTTAAGTAATGCCTGGAATTCTCACTGTGGTGCTGTGGTGTAAGATGAATAAAACACTTCAGTGCTAATGCTAACCGCACCTCCAACACCTTTTATTACTCCTATTTTATTCCGTAGACATAGTGTTATATCAGTTTGCTCTGAACAATATTGAACTGTATTTTGTGATTCCAGGCTGTAACCATCAACGAAATGACAGGACAGGTGTTTTACAATAACATTTCCAGGTAAGTCCTGCTATTAGCGTAACTATTAGCGTAACCTAAATCACAGGGGCTGAGATGTGAGATTTTGGCGCATGATGCAGTCAAAGTCAAATCGACTCAAAGATACCTTTAGACAAACTGTGATTTGGAAACCAGAACCTCCATAGGTTTATACTGAAGACTTGCTTCATGCAGAAAAAAACAAAACAAATATATCTCCCCCTTAAACACGTCAGACTTCATCCATTTTCATCCAGGCCAATCATTCGAGTAGAAAAAGGTGCATCATTCATGGGTTTAGGACAGATTTCACAGAGGAACTGGACGAAAGAGAAGGTTTTTAGGTATTTGAGACAGTAATAAAAATGACTTTACTCCCTTTTTAATACATTTTGCCATCTGCACTAACAAGCTCTCCCTGAAACACAACACTACACTGATCTGCTGCACCTCACTCACAGTAAAGCGCAATCCGCCCTCTTCCACATACACAAGCACATAGACTCCTGTGATTGGTTAAGATAAGATACACCTTTATTCATCCTACAGTGGGAAAATTTCTTTAATAGGAATAAATAATAGGAACGTAAGCCCCACCCACCCGGATAGTTTGGGTTGTTTTTGTTCACGCTGTTTAAATGATGTTTAACTGGAGATCATTTAACCAGATTATTCCTAGACATTTCGATCTCTTAAAGCATTAGTGATGCGTGATGCGGCAGTGTAAATAAACACGGTGATGGATTGTAACTGAGTCTCCTGCATTCTTCATTTGCTGAAGTCTAACAGGAGAGATGTACCTGCAGTCTCAGAGCCTGGACTACAGCGCCTGGGGGTTCTGGCAGAATCACGTGGCTCTGTTGGGCATCACGGCGGTGTGTATGACGCTCGCCTACGTGCAGCTCCTCAGGATTAACCGCTGGAAGTGAAATAAAAGCTAACACTGGACGAGAGACATGATCATAAATCATCATCTTCATCATCATCATCATCATCATCATTTTACTGTTCTGTTAAAGTTTCCGGCGAGGAGCAGCGAGAAGACATCGTGGAAAGACACGCTGAGTTTATTAACCAGTCAGTTTACCTTTAATGAGCATCTGAGTTATAATTTATTATTGTTAATAAAACTCTTCTTTACATTTTTTTACTTATTTTAATTATAAAGCTTTTTTTATAATTACTTTTACATAATTATATAATTATTTAAAATTACTATTTAATTATTTATCTCATGTTATTCTATTTAGTTTTTACTCCTTCTCATTAAATAGTGTCTGATTAGTGCTCTATTTTCCTTTAGTGCTTTATCAGTTTATTTCTACTGTTTTCAATGCAAAGTTTATTTATTTGTTTTTGTAAAAAATAATGAATAAATAAACTGTAATCATCCACTCCAATTATAATGAAAAGTAAAAGGAGAAAAAGCTCCTGGCAACCAATAAAAAAATTAAGTGGCTTTTTCCAACTCTTAAAAAAAACTATTATACTATTTTTTTATCTAGTAATTACAGTCAGTTTGTGATTAATCACAATATTAAAATACTCAGATTTACTTGTATTATAAATATGTTTGATGTTGAAATAAAAATGCAGGACAAACTGATGTAATGAAACAGATTATACACTTTTATAATATCTTAAACATTAACATTTAAGGAAGGCGGCACGGTGGTGTAGTGGTTAGCACTGTCACCTTGCACCTCCATGGTCCGGGTTCGATTCCCGTCTCTGTGTGCATGGAGTTTACATGTTCTCCCTGTGCTTGCTGGGTTTTCTCCAGGTACTCCGGGTTCCTCCCATAGTCCAATGACATGCAGATTAGCATTCCCAAATGGGCTGTAGTGTGTGAATGAGCGTGTGAATGTGTGTATGACCCACGATGGATTGGCACCCTGTCCAGGGCGTACCCTGCATCGTGCACTAAGTCTCCTGAGATAGGCTCCAGGTCCCCGCGACCCTGAATACAGGATAAAGCGGTATAGATGACGATTAACATTTAAGTAATGTTTAACTGAAATCTATCGAATGGGTCTGGCGCTGCATGCAGTGTCTGGGTAGTACGGGGGTGTGGCAACCCACTGATGGGCGGGGCTCGAACCCACAACCCACACATCTTACATTTAATGTATTATTATTATTTAAGAATGGTTTACCTTAAAGATCACTCGTGCTCATGACTTTTATGACTCATGGTTTTATCCAAACTTCCATGTAAAAGCTTTTTATAATGATACTTATTATTTATATACAGTATAAAATTTATATATATATTATATATATATAATTTTATTCTCTTTAAACATTGCTGTCTTGTATTGAGACATTTATTCTAATAATTTTTATTATAACACTACTGTAATTATAAATAAATAAATAAGATCATACAGTAAGATGATATATTCACTTCACAAACACTGATTTACAAGTGAAAGCTAGATGTAGCCACTAGGTGGCAGCACGTGATTAAATTCCTCCAAGATTAACACCTCTCTCTCCCACTCTCTCTCTCTCACACACACACACACACACACACACACTGGTGTGGGTTTGGCCAGTTAGGATGAGGATGACTCTGCAAATGTTCTCTTCATGGAGATGATTTTCAACTGGACACACACTGTCTCCTGTGTGTGTGTGTGTGTGTGTGTGTGTGTGTGTGTGTGTGTGTGTGTGTGTATTTTATGTTAACACATAGGCACATCTGGTAGACATTATTACCTCCTGTCAAGCCTCCTCACTCTGTGTGTGTGTGTGTGTGTGTGAGTCACTGCAGAGAAATGGCATGACCTGGGACTGTAGTGTTCTAGTAGATTCTCATGTTCCATCCTGTCCTATATCATCAATGCGACCTAGAGACAGAGCGTGAGGAGGAGGAAGAGATGAAGCAGTGTGTGTGTGTGTGTGTGTGTGTGTTCATTTTATTACGCAAATGCTTACTTTCTCACCCACAACTTTGGTGACTTTGCACTTGCTGTTTCCATGGCAACACCTTATCTAGAGTCAGATCGTGGGAGAGAGACACAGAGAGAAAGAGAGAGAGAGACAGAGAGAGAAAGAAAAAGGGAAAGAAAGACAGGGAAAAGAGAGAGAAACAGAGAGAGACACAGAGAGAGAGAGAGACACACAAAGAGAGGGAGAGACACAGAGAGAGAAAAACAGAAAAAGGGAAAGAAAGACAGAGAGAAGAGAGAGAGAAACAGAGAGAGACACAGAGAGAGAGAGACAGAAAAAGGAAGGAAAAGACAGAGAGAAGAGAGATAAAGAAAAAGAGAGACGCAGAGAGAGACATAGAGCGAGGGGGGGGGGGCACTCATCCACGTTAGCATGCTAATCTCCCACGCTGCCTTCTCACCCATACTGACAGTTTAGGACGCGCCCTCGCTAGCTCGACTGAATCTCATCCCCGAGTCTCAGCGCGTACAGACGAACCTCAGACCAGGACAAGACACAAAGTCCACACGGAGAACATGTTCCGAGTTTGACTCGAGCTTTATTTGTCTTTGACTTTACAAATGGCGCATGGAGACAGAAAACCCCCGAGCGTTTCTACGCTACTTTCTTACAGCAGAAAGGCACCGATCTCTTTCCCCCCTCAGGTACATTCAGACGAGATTAAAGCTTTTAGATGCAGCAGTGCAAAAAGAAACGAAGGATTATCAATAAACTCCACCGGAAACACTCAACACAAAAGTTTGTGATCCTGGGGCTAATCGCTAGCGGCGCTGATTTCCCGTTATTCCTGTGAGAAGTTAGCGGGTGCGTGTCACACTGTTATTGTTGATACTGTATATTATTCAACAGTAAACAATCAGCTAGGCAAGTTAGCGTTATTAGCTAATTAACTATTAGCATGGTGACACTGACAACGGAATTAGCGTTTTAAATTTAAAGCATTAAACACTAAAGCTCCGCCGCACTGAAAGACATGAGGCTAGATCTCACACCGTGATGCTAGCAGAACAGCATTGTGGGTAATGTAGTCTGTGAAAGACGTTTAACCCAAACTCAGAATTTGATTATAAAATGTGGATGTTCGTTTTTAAAGGATACACTCGCCTTGTGTGTCTGTTAAACAAATGAAGGGTGTGATTTGTGTGTATGGAAAAGCGCAGCAGTGCTTCTTCAGAACTTCCTCTAAGCCTCAGCAATGCTATTTTAATACACGACCTGGTTACGCTAGCCGCCTTTCAGGCTAAAAACGTTTCTGGTTCAGGACACAGCCCTCATCTTTGAAGGACGAGCTGCTGATTTAGGCCTTGTTCACACGGGCGTTAAAATCCAGCATTTTTCTGGCGTTCGTAGCGTCCGGTGAGCGCGCATCAAGCGCAGAGTGTTTTCTACACATAGGAGTCAATAAGAGTGTTCACACGGGCTTTGGTGACGTGCGTTTGTCCGGCTGCGCGCTTATACGGCATTAAAAAAACGTTGCATGCAGCTTTTTCTTGGCGTTTAAAACCCAACGAACGCAAGGAAACCGCTTCTAGTGCGTTTTTTTCACGTTCATTTTACGCTTCGGAGGACCGGATATATCCCATGATCCTACATGCTATACATATGGAAATGCGGAAAAGGGCAAAATAAAAAAAATTAACTGTTGAAAAACTTACGCGGAAATTTTCGCATTTCTTTATATACCACAAAAAAAAACTTCCTTTAATCCGACTTTGTGCAGTCAGAGAGTGAACCCGGAAGCGGCGGGCTTTTATATCCAGATCCCGACACACTGCCCCCACAGGTTAACACACAAACTACAGTTTGGGCTGCAGGCTGACGTTAGACAGAGAAAAACCAACGTCGGTGTAGAAGTCAATCAAGCGCCACCACAAAATGCAACATAAACGTCTAGGACGTTCAGAGCGCGTTCGTTTATCCAAAAACTTAACGCCCGTGTGAACAAGGCCTTACACCCACCTCGACCGCGGCTTTTAACGGTCATGGTGCTGATGATAGCGCCTGAGGGTCTACCCATAATGCATTGTGCTTACGCTTCATATTGTTATTTCCTTAAGTCAGAACACTCCCACATGACAAATGGGTTGGCTCTAAAATGTTTAAGGTTACACTACATATAATATTTACTCGACAGGCCATTGATCATTGGCATCAAAGACGAGTGTGTCAGTCTGGGGAAACCTGTCAGAATGAAAACATTCTCTTTAGAACTTACTCTGACACCTCCACCTACAACTATACTAGTAAAAAAAAAAAAAACACCTGCAGGTGGCAGTATTGCAGCAGCCGAACAATAATAAAAGAAATAATCTTACAAAAAACATTTGCAAATATTAGCAAGTTTGAGTTTTGTATGTTCTGGAAACGCTATAAAAGAAAATGTGTCAATTTTAGAGCTTTTAATATTTTTAAATTTTTAGTGTATGTAAAAAAAAAAAGCGTCTCGATTCTGCATCTAAGACGATCCTCTCGATTGAACAATAAAAGACTGTTTAAATGGCGAAGAAATGAGCTAGCAGTTAGCGGGTAAACAGGTGAATTAAAACATTTTCGCACCACTTTGGTTGAATTCATACTGCTCAAAAGAAATTAAGGGAAAACTCAGTTCCATCATATTTAAATATGTCAAACTAAATTAAAGTCAAACCGGGACTAAGTATTCACTTTTTATTTGGAGCACATTTTTTTTTATTTCATTTGCTTCTTTAGCTGCTAGCCAAACATGCTAGCCTGTGCATTTCTTTGCACAATGAACAGACCTGTGTGTCTTAGTAAATACAGAATGGTCAATCAAAAAACGTATGATATATTAACAACAACAATGTAACAGACTGATTTTTTTTAAAAATGTATATTTTTTTTGGGGGGGGAGAATGCAAACATTGCATAATGCGAGTTGTTTTCTACAGACTGAAAAACTAGAGCTATACATTTTAAACAATCGTTGGTTCCAATCGATATGTTTCATTAAATTAATGGGATAGTTTTTGATGCAGAATCGAGTTATGTTTTAAAATTTTTAACATAAATGTAAAAATATAAAAAAATTTAAAATTGACAAATTCCTTAAAACCACAACACAGCATTTGCTGAAAATACAAACCTGTTACAAAGTGTGTTATATAAGAGGCGTGTAATTTAAACAATAACAAGGCAAGTTTTTCTTACTTGTAAGACCTCCAGCTGCGTGAGACACATCAGACATTAAACAGTAGTACGGCTGAGTTGAATTGAATGGAACATTGACGCCCAATCGTCTACCTGTGACGCCTAATCGTCTAACTGCAGTTTTTTGAAAATATTTTCGAAGTATCCATTAAGTAAAGTAATGATAATAAGCGATGAGTCTGAGGTTTAAAAGTATAATGACGCTGCTCACGCTTTCACATCTGGGCTTCTCACACGCCCTTTTGGGTGTGTCCAGGGGCAGAGATTGTAGGATTCATCTTTAAACACAGCTTCTATTTAGGCCATGCCCACTTCGTGTTTAAAATCCAGATACTGACGGTTAGTGAGACAGAGGCGTTACACTCCTACAAGTCAAGATGGATCGTTTCTATTTTACAAACTGTAATGATGTGAGTTTTATTTTTAGACATGTGGATGGAAAAAACGATATTTCGTCGCTAGTTCCCAATGCATAAATATTGTACTGCGTAATTCGACATACTTTTAAGTGTGTGTGTGTGTGTGCTTTTTTAAAATTAGATTAAATCTACACTAATGCGGTTGTTTTGTGCTTCATATTCACATTACGAATCTTATTGATATCGTCTACACATTATATTAATGTCTGAAATAGGTCACATGACAACACGGCAGATAGCTGTAACCGTATGTTCACGCTAACAGGAGACAATCGTAGCAGCTTATATAGACCTATACACCTACTGGATGTCTAAAAGTAAACTTGTCTTAAAGAAATTTAAACACATAATTTTTTTTGCACATTTCTTGTACAAGCTGTGTTCTTAGATTAAATTAGCGAAGCAAGCTAACTGTAATAGCTACATACAATCACCAGGGGCGCCAACAATCTCTTTCCTAATTCTTTCCAAGCTTTTATTTTATTCCAAGTATTTCTGTAGACATTTAACAAGACATCAAACTGTGTCCGTTTTTTTATTTTTCGAGCATCAAGCTGTAAACTGCGAATAGGAACTAAACACGGATGCAGAAAAACGAGCAGTCGCCTGTGTGACGCTAGTGTGAACATACGGTTAGTCACTTTCAAAAGCATGTGTGTGTGTGTGTTAGTACTCCCACAGCGTAGCGTTAGCGATGCCCTGTGCATTAGCCTTTAACACCCCAGCATGGTCTCCCTTCAGATAAAGGCCCTGTTGTGTCTTAATGGCCACTCGGTTATAATCACAGAACTCAAACAGGAAGTAGACTGGAGTGTCGCTGCTGCTCACGACTACGCCATTGGGCTCCACCATCCAGTACTTCCCTGTGGAGTCTGAAAGAAAGTGAGAAAGTAAAAGAGTGTGAGTGGTTATTTGCTTTAAATACAGTGGCATCTCAGCATACGCACGCCACGCATCACAAATTTTCCCCTCAGAACTGAAACTTTGCAAGAAATTTTCCTCAGCATACAAGTCGCGTGTATGTCCAGAAGCTCAAGTGAAGAGAGTTTACACTTTTCTGTGGGTTTCTTTGCATTTAGTGTAAGATTTAGTGAAGACATTGCACCATGGGGTCTCATGAATGTTATCAAGAAGAAAAGGGAGCTGTGTTCAGTTTGGTTTTTAAAGCAGTCGGTGCCAAGAGGAATCATAAATTAAGGTTAACTAAGGTTTAGTGTCTATTTATTTTATATTTTACTTTATTTACATGTATTTTATAAATGCTTAAATTGCTTTTATATGCAAAAATATGACTATAGTGTTGGAAATTGGTAATATTTGTAATATTTTAGGCTGGCTGGAACGGATTATCTGTATTTACATTATTTCCTATGGGACAATGTGTTTCACAATACAAAATTTCACCTTAAGAACTCGCCTCGGATTAAACTTGTATGCCGAGGTACCGTTGTACAGTTAATCAGCACTAAAGCTGAAGTTGCTAGCATGTGCTTTGTTTTGATTCTGCCCCACCTTATCATTGGCTTGTTTATTTTTTACTTTGGTACTCTTTATCCTCCTTTGTGTGTACAGACTTAAATATTATAAATCTTAAATATTGGACCTAACCACAGGCTAGTTTCTCTTACATTAGCTGGTTGAACTTTACCTCGAAAACAGTACGCGTTGTTATTAAACTCGAGCTGGAAGACGTCGTAGGAAGAACGGTTGCAGTCCAGAGTTCCGGTGCCTTGCTTACGACATCCGATGAAGCCGTCTTCTCCACGCAGAACTATTAGCGGGCGATTGATAAGTTTCAGAACGAACTCCTCCTGTTCACCTAAAAAGTCACCACAAACAGCATCAGTCACCACCTGCTGTGCGCTAGCCACGCTTACACAGTATGACTTCTGGGATTCCTCGAAACATTCAAGAACGGCAAGGTTTAGTAGCTGAATGCAAACATTTAACGTATGATCAACTACTCAGCTAGCTAGCTCAGTTACTACTCTAGTAAACTTTTGCTTAATTACGATAGTCATGTGACTACTTTTATTTAATGATATTTCTTTGAAGAGAAACATCAAAGGATTTTTAAAAAGCTTGTAAGTTCTACATGTTACAATGTTAACTACTTTTTTTTTAGGGGTTTCCTGATTCCTGGTAAGGTAAACAAATAAACCTTTTTTTTTTATCACCATGAAAATTTTTTTTATTTGGGATTAAAACATATTGACAGAAGAATTACCTAAAAGACAAGTGTTTAGACATTTGATAATCATTTCTGTTGCACTTGTTAACTTTATAAACCATAAACCTTCTCAGTCCTCTGGGAAAGTAAAAGTAAAGTAAGCTTAGCTACAGGATGGATGGAGACAAGGTATCAAATGCTGCTGGCTTTTTTCTAACAATTTCTAATTTCGTTGAAAATTAGTTGATTTTTTTTTTTGCTGGAACAAGAATTCTTGCAAGCATTTGTCTGCTTTAACAAAGTGTATTCACACACACACACACACACACCTGCAGAGTCCACAGAGGCGGTCAGCTGACCGTTCTTCTTGGCAGCTAAGTACTTGCCGTTACTGGCCTTGAGCGTGACCTTCGCTCCTTTCCACTCCAGCTCGAAGAAGCAGCTGGCTGATCTAAAACAGACAAGCGCAGTGATTTGCATAATGTTTATGTAATGAATAAACCACTTTGGGTAGCGTAGCTACAGGAAAATTATAGATCACATCATATAGAAAACAAGTGCTACGTTGATTGTGTTTCAGGTGTGTGAGAAATGATAATATAAACATAGTTGCTGTTACAGAATGTTAATCAGACGTATGCTAAATTATTCATTAGATGAATTAACATCCAGTTCCTTACTTTTCAGACGCGGTGCACTGAATCGCTCCGCTCGGAGTCAGACTCCAGTATTTCCCGTTGCAGGCCCTGAAGGCACAGCGCTTCGACTCGGGGTCCACCTCCATCTGGAAGACTTCCTGGTCCGACTCTGCATCCTGATTGGCCGACAGATCGACGCCTGAAATCAGCACAATCTGATCAGACAGACGCAGGTCTGATCATCTGCTACGGTGTGTTTCTACACGTTCTGTAGAGCTCTGAACTCTCTAAAACTCTCTGATTCTACAGTTTAATAGGTTGTTAACACCAAATAAAACTGATGAGGGTGTGTGACTCCGCCTACTTCCAAAGACACAGACAGTGGGGATTAAACAAGCAAAATAATGAGACAGCAGGAGTAATAAATCAAATAATCTAATTTTAATCTAAATTACCGATCTAAAAACTAAAATAAATAACTATATATATATATATATATATATATATATAATTTATAAAAGATTAATAGACATAATATAATATATTAAAATATTCAGTTATTTATCCACTAAAAGATAATTTGGAGAGAAAATAGAGCCAAAAAAAATTTCTTCTACACATAAAAAATAGTAAATAAATTTGTTTACTACACAAAAAGAAGAGATTTTCAACCCATAAGTATTTGTTTTATATATAGAATTATAATTAACATGTATGTATATATACATAAACTATTATTATTGTTATTATTACATATTACTAAATTATATAGAGAGAAAGAGAGAGAGAGATTGAATTAATATTAATGTTTTCTATTTTAAGCACATTCCTGGGGTTTTTAACACTAGCACATATGAGGAATGTCTACAACATTTAAGCTTATTTTTGTTCAAATTCTGATTCTGTAGCT
Organism: Clarias gariepinus; assembly: GCF_024256425.1. Lineage (NCBI taxonomy): Eukaryota > Metazoa > Chordata > Actinopteri > Siluriformes > Clariidae > Clarias > Clarias gariepinus. The sequence continues at coordinate 28,797,978 of NC_071117.1, read as the reverse complement.
ATTTGTTACTTTTTATTACTACACCACTTTTCATTTTTCTCAATTATGATTTTGGCCGGAAATAATAATAATAATAATAATAATAATAATAATAAACATTAATTCTGAACCTGAAACACACATTAACTTCACTGGTGATTAAATGTAGAATGCAGTATGTAATGTATATTTTTTTTTAAGGTACTGACCAGACACATGAGAGAAAGGCAGAAATCGGGATGGTGTTGATGAAGTGATATGAAGTGATATGAAGGTGATTTACATCTTCTTATCCTAAAATGATCATATGAGAGAGGGAGAGAGAGAGAGAATTAAAAATAAAACGGTTTATACTGTATAAAGTTTAAAGAGCACTCTATGATGATGATGATGATGATGATGATGATGACGAAGGGGTAGAGGACTAAGAGAGCCTTGTTAAACCCTGGTTAGAGTTTAAACAGAGGTCTATAATTTAGGGGTAGGACACTAAAAGACAGTCGCACCCTGGCGCATGGACACGTTCCGGTCGTTACTGGCGGTGAGCACCACCTGACCGCGGCTCCTCTCCAGCACCATCGCCTCGTCCTTGCCCCCGCGGACGCTCTTCCCCGCCTTGACCGCGCCGCTCGGACCGGAGGGCGCCAGGTATTTCCCGGCCGCGTCCCGGAACGCCACGGTGCTCGCGCCGAACTCCAGCGTGAAGCCGGTGTCGCCCCGCGTCTCGGGGAGCAGCGCGCCAGAGCCGGAGAGGAAGCGGCCGCCGGCGGTCTGCAGGTGGTAGCGGCGGTCCCGGTACACCAGCGTGAGCACGGAGCCCACGCCCCACGGCGCGTCACGGTCCGCCGCCAGCTCCGCGCGCCCGGGCTGCTGCGGCTGCGCGTGCAGGTAGCGTTTGCGCGCGACGCTGTACAGGTTGACCTGCGGGTGCGTGGCCAGGTGCACGCACCACTTCTCCTCGGTCCCGCCGCACAGCACGCGGTCCTCGGTGCCGCCCAGGTAGCGCGCGTGCGCCTCGGAGCGCAGCGACCAGCGGCCGTCCGCGTGCGCCGTCACGCAGAAGCGGCAGTCCGGGGCGGGGCGCTCGCGCTCAGCCGTCACGTTGCCGTCCTTGTCGGCGGAGAGGTACCGGCCCAGGTGACTGCGCAGGAGCACCGAGCCCGAGTCTCCCGCCGGGTCCGCCGGCTCCAGGGTCCACACCTGCTTCTTCCGCATGGACGTGGCGCACGCGCTCACCTTGAAGCCGAACGCCTCCGCGGTCAGGTACTTATCCTCCGCGTTAATCAGGCCGAGCTGCACCGCCGCGCGCTCTCCCGAACCTCCCCACGCCATGACCTTTCACAGATGTTCAGAAACGATGCTGGAGTCCAGGTGGGTGTGAGACCGTCTGCTGCGGGTCCGTGTGTGTGCGTGTGTGTGTGTACTGGTGCGCGTGTCCGTCTGCTCCTATGCGTGTGTGTGTGTGTGTAAGAGAGAGATGCTCTACCCCCTCCTTTCTGCTGGATCATCTGTAGGCAACCATGAGCGCGCAGCATCTGTATGACGTCATCAGTTGCCAGGATAAGAGAAGTGCACACTCCCGACTTTTTTGGGGGGGGAGTGTGCACAACAAACAAACAATTTGTTATCTATCCCCAGTGTCTGGGTTCGATTCCCGGCCAGGTTCAAATCCCACCTCGGGGTCTGTTTGTGCTGGTTCTCCTTATGCTTGGTGGGTTTCCTCCAGGTACACTGGTTTCCTCCCACAGCCTAAAGACATGTTAGATTAGGGTAACTGGTGTTCCCAAATTGCCCGTAGTGTGTGAGTGTGAATGTGTACCCCGCCTTGTGCCCTTAGTCTCCTGGGATAGGCACCAGACCCACCACAACCCTGTATGTGGGATAAAGCGGTATAGACGATGAGAGAGTGAGTAAGTGATATACTCATTTTACCTCAAAGATGCATCATTCTCCTGCAGAAGTCACTAGGAGGGTGTGTCAGATGTCAGAAGAGTGTGTAAAGTATTGATTAATTACATTACTGACCTACTGTCAGAGCTGCTCTTACAAAACATTAACAAGACAACAAGAACAACTTAATAATAATAATAATAGCAATATGTTACTGAGCAACGTCAAAGATGCGCAAACATTACTGTCCTGCAGATGTCACTAGAGAGTGTGTCAGATGTCAGAAGTGTGTTAATACTCTTTTCATACATATAAATATATGCAGGGTCACTGGAAGCCTGGAGCCTATCCTAGGAGACTTTGGCACTGGGCACACACACACACACACACACACACAAAACGGGCAATTTGGGAACACCAAGTAGCCCAATCTGCATGTCTTTGGACTGTGGGAGGAAACGGGAGTACCCAGAGATAACCCACCAAGCACAGGGAGAACATGTACACTGGAAAGGAATGGCATGGAATTGAACCCTTGACCCTGAATGAGTTAGGCCACAGTGTTAACCACTACACCGCCATGAGACCTCGACAGCAATGTGGTCTAAAGTAATGCACTGTGTACTTCGACACGGCATAAACTGTGTTTATGTAGATAATCTGATAGCCTACAACAGATCTGTACAAGATCCATAACAAACAAATGTATTATTTTGCATTACTGGTTAGATTTAAACCTATAAATTCTTACAAGCAATTTAACCCCTGTCTTAATTTTAACTTTAACCTACAGTACACAGCTCTCCTTATATTTTTATTGCTCAGAGATCAGTCTAATGCACATGCAGACACACCTGAAGCAGGTAAAGGATATTTCTGCAGTGCTCATACCGTCCACTGGATTCCTTTATCAGGGTTTATCCGTTGCCTGGAACTGGGACAGAATCAGAAATGCTTCATGTCTCTAGAGAGAGACCTAAAATTAAGATTTCTTACAGTGGCCTACTTAGTTCTCACATTTCTCACCCACAGGCCCTGAAAAGCAAAACAGTATAATAAGAGGATGGGGGTGATATTGATATAAAGTATAATAGATATAATAGAATTTCCAAGTCAGTGTGTGCTGATAAATAAGAGAGTGCTCAGATGAATTAAAATTAAAATTTTAATTTTATAAATTAAAATCGTTTATAGTTTAACCTCATTACAACTTACTGGTCTGTGTGACATCACTCTTTTCCCACGTCACTGCAGTCACTGTCTTATAATGTTAAAAAAACGATCCGAATATATTGAGAGTTCAGAGGGTTGACCAGTAAGTCTTATGTATATTAGCATGCAGTTGGTTAGCAGGTTTTAAAATAATTCAATATTCCTCTACAGCTGCATGTGTTTTACTTCATCTTTATACATTATCTATACAGCTTTAAACCGTTAGGTAGCCGAGTGAGCTAGAGGAGCTAGACAGATCTTTTTATGCTTCACTTTTCAAAATGGACTTATGGAGTCATTGCCTGTTTTGTTCAATATCTTTAATTGTATATATGTTTATTTTATATATACTCTAATTTTATATTGTGTGCTGGTAAATGCAAAGTATTTGTACAGTGTGTGCTGTACAATTCTGGGAAAACTACGACACAGTGCAAATCTACTGCAGTCAAGGTGTTGCGTAACCTTTACACTCTGTTTATACTACAACGCTGCTGCATTCTTGAATCGGATTGGTCAAGGTATTGAATTGTTCTTAAAACATTGCAAGATGGCTGTTTTTTTTTTGTTTTTTTTGCAATAGTTATTTACAGTAATAACGAGTTATTTCCTCCAGAACCATTTGCTTTGTGTCTGTTCCCTCAGTTTGCAGAGCTGTGCGGCTATGAATCCGCCTTCTTTTCATAAGGAATGCTATAGTGTATGATTTTAAATTCAATTAAATGTTTTATTTCTCATGTACACGACCATACACAGTAGGATATGCCGTGAAAGGTAGCAAATGCCAAATTGCACTGGAAAAATTGTGTACAATATAAAAAAAATACAAATATAGAAATAATAATATAACATTTAAAATAGAGATATATAAAATGTATGATGTTAAACATTGTAAAATGTGTAAATTATACAGAATGTGCGAAGTGAAAAAGCGCATTACAGGGAAATATATGGCATTATTTTTCCATTCTGCTTTTGAGTTAACAACACACACCTCTCTCTCTCTCTCTCAGTGGTTTTGTTGTGCAAGCCTTTTCATTTGTAACCTCTCTCTCTCTCTCTCTGTGTCTTTAAAAGGCAGTAATTCTTCCTCTTTGCCTTTTTAAACAGTACAACAGATTTACCTGTGGACTGATGAGAATGGAGCGCTCCTATTGGCTGGGACGCCTGTGACTGCTCACATGGACCCACCCTGGCTGACTTTCTGCCTTTTTGGGGGATTGCAGTCACCTGTACCTGATAAGGAGAGGAGAGGTGGACTAACTGACTTCCTGACTGTGCTGTGTTTTTTTTCTTCTTCCTTTTCTGTGTCTATTGGTGTGTTGTTGCCTTATTAGGACATAACCAATTCACTAATCCCAGTACTAGCATGAACTATTATAAAGGGCTGAAACACAGAGAGTGGATTAACCTGGTATTATCTGTTTTATAATAATAAAAGCATAATATATATTTAAAAAACGTATGCATACTGTAAATAACATTATTTAAATTAGTTTACATGCATATCAAAGACACATATCAAACTAAAAACACGAATAAATTAATAAATAAAGAATGTTTTTTGTTTTTTTCAAAACGACTTCAGACAATGAATTTCCTTCTTTCCAACTTCCGCTTACTATAATCACGTGACACCGGCGGTGCAGCGCTCCTCGTCACGTGACTTACCGAGCATTCGCCATAAAAGGACATCAGCTGAGCATGTTTTTTTTTTTTTATTCTTCCTTTTTTTTTCTTTTAAAGAGACAGTACCCCTTTAAAGCAAAACGTGTTCCCATGGAGATGTGTGTCATTTAAAGTCATTTTCTTCCTCCTTAGTTCCTCTAAGAGATCCACAGAAAAGCAAACGTTAAGAAGCATTTTTAGTTTTTACTTGTATTAGTGGAAAATCTTTGCCAACATGTTACTTTAAACTATTTTGTAATAAGACAAGGTGGTGACATTGGCATAGTGGTTAGGAACTGGGTACACTGGTTTCCTCCCACAGTCCCAAAAAAATTTAGGTTAGGCTAATTGTCATTTCCAAATTCCCCGTAGTGTGTGTTTAAGTGTGTGAGTGTGTTTATGTGAGTGTACCCCGTCTCTTGTCCTGTGTCCCCTGGGATAGACTCTGCACACAGGAGAAATTCAACAACAAATTGTATTTATCACATACACAGTTGTGAGCGAAATGATTATATGATCGCCCATGACCTAAAATAATATAATAATATAATATGAAATAAAAAAAACATTATACAAATATAGAAAACTTTTAGCTATAAAATGTAAAATTTACAAGATTTACAAGTAATAAAATAGAATTGAAATGGAATTGAAATATAAAAGCAATGTTCAGTCAAGAGCAGAACAATGTAAAAAAAGTGTAGACCATTAATGTGCAACATGATGAGTGGTGTATGAGACAAGAGAGTATTTATGCTATTGTTGAGCGAAAAAAAGGAAACAGGTCAGAGTGTTTAGTCCTGTGTGGTGTTGTGATTGACAGTTCATAAAGAAGAAGCTCCTCCTCCTCAGTCTTTCCATTTTGGCCTTCAAGGAGGGGAAGCGCTTTCCTGACCACAACAGAGAGAACAGTCCATTGTTGATGTGGCTGAGGTCCTTCACCGTCTTCCTGGTCTTGGTCCAGCATGCAGAGTGCAGGTCAGGGAGCTCGGTGCAGATGATGCGCTCAGCTGATCTCACCACCCTCTGAAGAGCTCATCTGTCCTGCATGGTGCTGTTCATGAACTCAGCATCGGAAGCTGTCTGATACATTGGTAAAGCGGTACAGGCGATAAGTGAGTGAGAAGTTGAAGCTCAAGTCTGTGATCTAACAACACACTAAAATAAATCAGTGACACGTGTGTAAATAAATGACATAAAGGCATAACAAAGAGCAGAGAGAGCTTTGCATGGGGCTCTTCCCACTGTGACATACGGTATTTAATGAATATAATGCTGAGTGCTGTGCTGTTAGAGGAAAATAATAAACAACATGGTAGTGGTGCTGTTAAATGGGCTCCTGTTAAACAGGGTCCAGGTTTGAATCACACCTCAGGGTCTGTATGGAGTTTGCATGTTCTCCCTATGCTTGGTGGGTTTCCTCTGGGTACTCCGGTTTCCTCCCATAATCCATAGACGTGTGGTTTAGGCTACTTGGTTTTCCCAAATGGCCTGTAGTGTGTGAATATAACAGTCGTGAAAATGGGAATGAATACAAAGGTCACCATTGGCCTGAAAGTAGTTTAGCTCTGGTGTGCAGTTGTTAAAGCAGCTACAGTATAAACCACCTTCCCCTCATCAGCCTCTTGTGTGAAACCACAAAAAGTGTTAAACTCCATTGTAATGTCTACTGTGTATCTAACACTGTTATATACATAATGCATTAATTATGTTAATACAAATCTGTGTAAAAATGACCTGAAGGACTCGACTGCTGCGACTACGGGGTTGAAGTCCCCAGTGTAGATTCTACAGACTGCATCGATTCTCTTTCCACATCGGAGGAGTGACTTCACATGTTTCACTTCCAGGTAGAATGAACATCAACAACAGTCTCCTGTCATCAGATCGACTCTGTCTCTCTTTCTCTATACCTGCTAATTGTGACTTCTTCAATTTCAATACTTTCTGCTTCTAGCATTTTTCTGCATAAATAATTAACCCTTTAAATCCCTTAACAGATGCAACAGTGAGAATAATGAGATGCACTGTACTCTGACTATATGTATATGCAGGCACTTTTTACTTACTATGTAATAGCTTAGCAGTTAGCATTCAGCATTTCTATAGGCGCAGGTTCTATAATGTGTGGGGTTGCTGGGGATCAGTGAAAATTTCGGACTAAACAGTCTGAAACTGAACTGAGACTCAGGCTTTATGTGGTGAGACAGGGTCACCGTGGTGCGCGCGCATTTCTCATGAATGGACTTTAATGCCTTCTCTAAATTTTACCATGTACTGTAACGCTAGAAACGTGCATACACGTACATAAATACACACACCTACAGTTTCTCTTTGTTTTTAGAAAGTAGTTATTCACCTTTTAATTATATGCTACTTTAAAACTAAAAAGAAAAAGTTATTCTCAGGCGCTGGATATATTTAAACGCAGCTAAAAACCTATTCTGAAAGGCTAAACTGATCATACTAGCTAATGTGACGACTCAGGGTAAAGCTGTATTCGTGCATTCTCCTCTTATACACTGATATAGCATCAGCAAATAAACTGAGTGTGATCTGAAATTTTTTCACTCAAATGTATTTTTCTACTTCAATTATTGTTTTTGTAAAGAATTTTACTTAAGATTTCTGGTGCTTTTACCTCTTCTGCTGCACAAACATGGATTTATATTTGGGTTGTTTTTTGGGTGGGGGGTGTGTGTGTGTGTAAGGAGGCACAGGATGCAAAGGTCACTTCACTATTGTTGTGCGATTTAAAGGTTAAAAGAAAAAAGAACTGCATACAGAATGCTGCGTGCTCAATTTTAGCCCAACTTCCTCTTTCGTTTCGAGAGAGGAAGATTAGAGGAGGTTCCTATTTCAGATTTGCTTCATGACTTTTCTTTTGCCTCGCCCTCCTTGAAAAAAATCCTTAAAAGGCCTTCGGTCCTTTCCATATTATAGATTCTCTGAGTGCTGATACTAGCCGACTCCCACACTCCCACACACACACACAACACACACATTCATAGAGAATGACATTAGCACAAAACCCTGAAACTGTAACACATACCAAAGGAGAGTAGAATACCCATCATACTTGGATACACACACACACACACACACTTATGGAGAATGCTAACGAAAGGCCTATCCCCATTCTTAAAGCCATACAACATCACCCTTAGTCATCTGTATGATCTCTTTACAGGCCAGCGATCCACTCGATTAGCTAAACCACGCTGTGTGTCTGAGTCACTGTGTACGATGCAGGATGTGATCCTGTCAAGGGCATGGCATGTTTGCTTGAATAACGTAGATGCAAACATAAAATTTGTCTTACTTCATCGAGCATGAATCTTGCCCTTCCAACTCCTGTAGTGATCCTGCCACACCCTCTCTTCAACATATAATTAAAATGTACCAGTATCAAGTATTTGCCCTAAAAAGGCTTCTATGAAATCCAAGGTTGGAAATACGCTGATCTTTATTTGTGAAGTTTTTAATGACCTGACCCCTTAGTTTTGATAACATGTACAGGGCGGAATGGTTTCATGAATTTTGAATTCCAAATATAAAATAAACTCATTAACTAATAACGCAGTTTAAAGCTATTTTAGGGTCCTTCTTTCCAAGTTAGTTTCAGGTTGATTTTTTTTCTCAGTCTCCCATTCCACACATAGTAAACATTCCACACAGGGCACATCAGACCTTGTGCAATCTTAGCCATGGTTAAGGTGAAATGCCTAATTAGAAATGATAATTATAGATTATTTATACTCATTTAAAAATAAAAGTTATCCATAATGCACATGTGTAAAACACATAAGGCTAGGGCAGTTTGTTCGCTGTCATATTGAAAAGGAAACTTTCTTGAGCATATGCATAAATTATACATTAACAATACTAAGGACAATGTTTCCTTTGGGTGATATGGTTTCCTTTCACAGTCCAAAGACATGCAAAGTACATTAATTAGGGTTTCCAAATTGTCCGGAGTGTGTCAGTGTTTGTCAGTGTGTGTGTGTGTATGTGTGGTGTGTGATTGTGCCCTGCATTGGATTAGCATCATTGACACTGTTATTCCAACCTGGATAAAACAATTGAATAAACCAGAAAACCATTATAGCGGCTAGAACCTAAGTTATAACATGGACAGATTTGCTTTACAGATGTACCAGCTCATGTTATAGCAGCTGTAATGTTTTTTTTTTCCATTCTTTTGATTGTTTTATCAGGTTAAGATTACGGTATGATGTATGACGTGTGCTGTATACACCTCCCCTTGTTACTATAAAAACAATGTTAGACATTGTGCATTATTATAAGGAACTTTTTAACACAACAGAGGAGCATAAACTCCTAATTTAACACACAGTGATGTCTGGTCCACATTATAATCCTCACACACACACACACACACACACACACATGCATGGGGCGTGGATGCAGCACATTTAAAGACACTACCACAGATCTGATGCCTTGTGATTACAACAATTGTATATTAATCATTACAATGATTATAATTGGTGTAAAATCTGTTTATTTAATGCAGAAACCCACTACAGTGAAGTATTGTTCATACAGTAGCACTATACACTGTATAATTTCCTTTTAACAAATGAATGGGACTTGGCCACGCCCATGTGGCTTCAAACCCGGAAGCGACTCACATCATAGCGTGAGGTAATACTGAGCTTTAAATTTGCATTATTTAAAAAAAAAAAACGAGTGTTGTTTTGCTGAAAGAATAAATGATGTTGAAAAACATGATGTTGTCTGATTGCTTTCTTATCTATAGGACGTGTATTGCGTTTAAATGAAAGGAAGACTCAGGAGTTGTGTCTGTCACTGAAGGGATTTAAAATGTGCCATATATTCCAAACTACGCCTGTAAATCACAATTACTAAATGAAAAGCGTAATTATACGCGCATTAAGACATGTTTATTCTGTAAACTAGCATGATAAATATTGTTACGCTTGCATTGGTGAATCATTAACGCTGATATAATAGAGCAGGTCTATTAAGGTGAATATTTTCATAGACCTTAATATTTTTTTTAAAAAACATCAATCATATTTATTGCATAGTTCTAGAAAAAAGTTCGTATTGTGTCTATAAATCCTCCTTTAGCCGTTAGCCATTACCTCAGGCGCACACACACACACACAGCTCATCTCTTAAACTTGAATTTCAAGCAACGGGCCTGAAACACGCCAACTGGGTAACGGCTAGCCAATCAGAACACGCGATGCCGAAAGTTTACCATATATGGAAGTTGCCGGCCACTGCTCCGGGTATAAAAGCAGCAGCGTCCCTTGCTTAGACGCTAGTCCGAGTTTTGCTGTGCACTCAATAACAAGGGGCTTTTTACATCTATCTACATACCTGCTAACTCACTAATTCTTCGGTAAGACGCTTTTCTTTGGTATTTTTACCTCAGGTTTTTTCACCTCATGTTTGCATGAATTCTCATTACATATTATGGATTTAAAAAAAAAACTGGTAGTGATTTAAGATATTATAGTTTTTTTTGTAGTGATTTTCCTGTTAGGTCTCGTCATAGATCGCATGTCTAATATTCTACAATTTTATTTACCTGCTCATGCTAGCATTACTTGTATTTAAAGATAAATATTTTGCAAAGCATTACTGAGTGTGGAAAACTGTTGGCTTGTTTCCTGTCTGGCTTATAAAGATTAATTAATTAGCTTATTCATTTACTGTTTTTTGCATTGAGAGAA